>NC_049217.1:23587132-23627132 GCF_013347855.1 Anguilla anguilla
AGCACATGGTATCTTTATAATTCTACTTTAGAGAAGTGCGGATTAATGCATGCCAAACAAACAGAGCTTTCAGACATGTCAGCAATGCCAAGTATATGTTTATCATGATTTCTATGTTGCAATACGCTGATGGATCCTGTCAGTGACGTGTGTCACATACCTGATGTGTTACCAGGCTTTGCTTATTAAAAATGTCATTTCAGAAAGAGGAAAGATACTATCTCTGGCACTCAATGGATCTTGTGGTGAAATCGTATATCCTTAAACAAAATCGTAAACACACTCTTCAATTTTTTTTTAGATGCAGTAAGGAGAAAGTCCCCAAAGCTGATTAAATATGAATCAGTTATTCTCCCACCAAACATATAGTCTTCAGATGAAGTCAGTTTTGTCTTTGCTATGGTCTTGAAAAAATCAGAGTATGTTGGAGTATTATTAGATTTTTAGCCTAAATTGTCTGACGTGGTTGGGAAAAAAACTGTAGATTACTTCCCCGTCCAACAGTGGGTCAAACTGTGGTGTTCGTATTGGCCTCTCTACTGAGCTGATCAACACAGACAGATCAGCGCAACTGCCTCTTTTTGGTGGACTGGACATCTTCCCTGCGGTGGAAATCGGGGTGTGATCCAAACCTCCAAACGGACTGAAACACGGCTTCCATTATTCATCTGGCCATCGCTGTTCATTTCAGCCTTTTTTTACTTTGTATTGAGAATTTTGCCGGCCTGCAGACAATCCAAGTTAATTACCCGAGTTATTAATAATAAAAAGGTCAACAAATTCGAAAGCGAACGGTAACCTGGAAATGATTTTCCTTTAAAAGGGGGGGGGGGTTCGCTTACAGCATGTGATTGATGTTTGGGTTATTCCACTGACATCTTAATTACTGGGGGGTGGAAAAAACAAGGTGTACTGGAACAAAATGTGACTCTCCCTCTGGAAATGCAGTGGGATGTGTGAATTAGCAGAGCTACACAGAGAACTCACAGATGATCAGTAATTTGCAGAGAAGCCTGGCTTTGTATCCCCATATTTCCATATTTGTGTGTGGTGTGTGTGCATGTACATATGCGCGTTTGCGTGTGTGTGTGTGCGTGTGCCTGTGTGCCTGTGTGCGTGTGTGTGTGTGTGTGTGTGCGTGCGTGCGCCGTTTATTTTGCATATTTATGTGGGCTTATTGCCTTAATTGTCCCTGGTGGGTTAATCAAATAATTATTTGATGCAATTTGTTCCATTTGGTGCTGTCAGTCTCTAAAAAATGGACGACTGAAAAGATTTATCATGTCAACTGTAATTACACTCTTCGATTTAAGGCCCCACCCAGCAGGAACATTGCTGGAAAAAATGTGAGGTGTTCTGACTCCTGACATAGTCATGGTACGAAACATGAAGTTTGAATGTATGGCTGCAACCAGTGGCAGTGGGACACCCTGTTCAGGGTGAAGGGAATTACCCCTTAAGAATTAAGAATTACATCAAAGAATTAATGAATGTCACCTGGTTTCAACAAGGTGTGTTCTTCGGTGCTTCTGAAACTTGCTGTGATGCATTATGTACTATAACAATCTGGACACTGTGGACATTTGTCTGATGAGTATATAACTGGAGAGCAATTCCAGTTTGGAACTTTGTGTGTACTGCCTATGCAAAAATAAGATCTATGTGTATTAGACAAAGCTGTCATTGTGCACAACTTATTTCCAATGCATGTAAAAATAACTAGTACATTTTATTAGTTGCAAACTGGATTCTGGGCTGGGGAATGTAGCATAATTCTATTTTTATTTCGTTTTTTTGTGGTCATTCTAGCTATATTAGTCAAGCCAAGTCAAATTTAGAAAATGTTTAGCTACTCTGACTGAGAGAAATGCTAAATTATTACAAAATCACCGTGTACAGGGGGCACCTGCAGGATGTTTGCTGGTAAAACCAGGAGAATGCAAATAACTAATAGAGAGCCAGCAACTTTTTTGGCTAGCTAACCAATTCACATCTGGCTTAGTGCTCTTAGTGGAAAGCCTCGCAATCTGCAGCGCTGTGGCAATTGCATTTGTGATTTTTGCATCGCATAACTTGCACACATGCATCTGTTTTTGACCAGTTTGCTGTTCTTGTATCCAAAGCCGATTAACTTCCTGGCAGGTCATGATGGCTGCTTTTGTGTCACTCGATTGCACAGTGCATTTTATTTGACTGACAGCTGCATCCACGTCGACACAGCGCACACCAATCAGAGGGCTGGAATCTCATTCTTCACCACCTGGCCTTGTTGTTTGTGAGTGCAGCCCGCACATAAACATTCAGACATTCAGAAACTTGTCAGATTGGCAGCGATTTACCATAAATTTGGAATGCAGGAATGCTATTAAAACATGTTTTTGCAGTCATTTCCAGTCATCATGCCACAAGTCAAAGTAAAAGTGCCGAGTCTTGGGAGTGCAGGTCCAAGTCGAGTCTCAAATGGAGCTGTAAAATGCGCGACTCCAGTCGGACTTGCATGCGAGTCATGTGACTCCAGGCCGCAACTCTGGTCTTAATTATCAGTCAGACTGCACAATCAAGCTCGGATGGAACGAAAACCAGACATCGCCGCTGCTCCAGGACCGGGGTTACATACCGCTGCTATAGAAACGCAACTGAATCTCTGGTCTGGCCTTGTACGAAATAAAGAAAGAAAGAAAGAAAAAAAGCAAGAAAAAGTCATTTTTCCAGTGGTTCGGTATCTTGGCAGTGGTCTGCTTCTGTCAGCTCCATATAAAAATGACGAATAAAATCGAGAAGGTGATACGCACAATTTCTTATATAGGTACTTTTAAATTGGAAATGTAAATACAACCGAGAAAGACAAGCTACTGCCCCGAGCCTTAAGAATAACTGCTCAGTCTGGTCCAAAGCTCTCAAACTACTGATCACTCCAGGGTTGTCAAATGGCAGAGATTTTCCATAAACACTGTGAGAAATGGCAAATCTGTCACAGAGGAATCATAGAAAGCTCTCCCGGATAATAACTTGGCACTGGTGAAACCTGAGCCAGGACCCTGTGCAGTACATGGCAAATAATCTGGCTTATTTAACTGAATTATGGGATTTAGTTCGCTTTTTTAAACACCACAGGACAAAGAAGGCTAAGTTCATAACCCCAGCACACGGCCTGTGCATTGAAGAAGTCTAAAAAAAATTTTTCCCCAAACTTGTTTCCTTGGTGCATTTAGAATCTGGGTTGGAGGTTAAAAAAAAAAACATGTTAAGTAAATTTTTATAGACTAGCACTAATTTTTTTGGGTCGATCGAGTGGAAAAACCAAAAACCTAACGTGGATACATTTATAATGAAATATTACAATTTAAATGAAATTGCTTTCATTTTTTAAATGGAAAAATTAATAGTTCATATATTTAAGAGTGGTGAAAATCCATCAGTGCAGGAGCGACAAGGAAAAGGAAGCGAGGGTGTGGAGCAGGCGGGGGACGTAGGGGCGTGTCTCCAGGTCACCTACATGCAACAGAATAAGGTCAGTGACTGAGCATACAGCATCAGACCAAGCTCAAAGTAGCACAATTTCCTGATGCTGTCTCAATGCTGACCTCTCAAAGAGCAGAACTTCAAGGAAAGAGCGTAACCAAACTGATCTGAATGAATTCTGGGCTTCAACCAGCCGCCCAGTATTGAATCCTTAGAAGTCAAGCCCGCTAATAAAAATGGACTCTCCTGTACACTTTATTGAATTTGGATGTTGTCCTCTAAAAAGAATCTTTGTTTAATTTGATCTGTATGTCATGCTATGGTGCATATCATGAGTCATGCAATGAGTGTAATCTATATTTTATATGTATATATTCGTCCTTTATTTTTAACAGTTCAGTTTATACTGAGATGAAGAATCTTTTTTACAGGGTAGACCTTCTCTCCTAAAGAAAGAAACATATATAAACAAACACGTTTTAATTTTAATTTGTGACATGAACCATATAGAGTTTAAATCCAGTACAGGTGGGAGCAGCAAAAAAAAAAATCTGCAGATGTGAAACTAACAAATTACAATGGGTGTCTCCTCCCCTGCTCTTCTTAAATCACATTATCCATGGTAATCTGTCTTTAGAAATAAAATAAAAAACTTCTGCATCAAAGGAACCCAACAAAGATAGACACAAGAAAGCAAAGTGTAATTTATAGAGTCTTGCTCATAATTATAACTCTTATTTTTTTTTATTATTCTCCCAGCTGAGGAATGTAAGGTATCTTGAAAACTAAGCAAGGCATTATTTTTCTTTTGTTGTTTTCTCCAGTTACGATGGAAAACAAAAGCTCTCTGAAGCCCTGGCATTTTTTTATTTATTTTTTCGTTTTTTTTTTTTTTTTATATATATATCAGCATAAACACTTTGCGGCTTTCGCTGATGTGCCTCTGAGTTGTCTGATGGAATGTCAGGTCTTGTCTGAACTCCTCCTAGGGAATGTACGGTGCCATTGTGCTCCACCGGAACGACTGCTCTGCTTACTCAGACCATCTCTGACCCTGTTCAAAGGGATTAGTCTATCTTTTTTATTCCCCCGCTCCCATGGGCAGGTGTGTGGAAAGAGGAAGGATACCGTGAGACACGCCTCCTGAGAGATGTCAGACAGCGTGGGTGGGGCCTCTCCATTGTCCACACATTATGAAGGAACTTGTATTTTAGACAGTTAATGTTTTCTTTATCATAAGTATTATTTTAGCTTTGTGATATGAAAGCCAGTGATATAACAGCCGTCACATAAACATACCACAAGAATGCCAGTTTTGCACATACAGTAGCAATTGATTTTAACGCACTGCTTTTCATTCTTTTTTTTTTTTTAAATGGACACTCCAGTATAATTTAATAATGACTTGAGGTGATCCTCCTTTTTTCCAGGAGTCAGTAAGGGAAGGAGGGTGGGGGGGGGGGGGGGGGTGGGTATTGAGATGGCAGAATTAGCTATGGGCCCATGGATAGAGCCCTGGGGCACTCCAGTTTGGACAGCACCAACAATTTTAAACATTATGCAGGTGCAAAATGTTACCTGCAGAGGTCCCATTGACTTGCAAAACATTTTTTTTAAATTTTGTTTCTAAAGCTTGTTAGCAGAAACACCTGTCATGAATTAAAGGTCAGCTTACAAATCTGTCATGAACTATGGGAAGGTGTTCGCCATCACAATATTGGATGCACGTGCAAAGCGATATCCGATACCCATGTCAGAGGGCAAACGTTGCCCTCTCTCACTGGTTTGTCCTGCTTATTAAATCTGCCAGACAATCCCTTGAAGGTCTCTGCCTCTGTACCAGTGGGGGGTGAGGGAACTATATACACACTGCAGTGCATAAGTATTGGATGGTGACACAGTTTTTGTATTTTTGGCTCTGTACTCCACCACACTGGATTTGAGATAAAGGAATGAATATGCGGTTCAAGTGCCAACTGTCTGCTTTAATTTCAGGGTATTTACATCCATTTAGGGAGATCTGTGTAGGGATTACAACCCTTTTTGTGCATAGTCCCCGTCATTTTAAGGATGCAAAAGTAATTGGAAAATTGGATGCTCAGCTGTTTCTTAGCCAGCTGTGTGTCTCTGCATCATTAGTCCATGAACAAGAAAGCTAACAATACAATACAATAAAATAAGCTCTTATATGGTGCTCTTCATGCGTACATCTCAGAGCGCTTTACAATAAAAAATAGATAAAAAATAGAAATAAATAAATAAATAAACCTAAGAAGTCAAAACAAAAGGTCTAGAGTTGATTCTATGTGTGGAATTTGCATTTGGAGTCTTGCTGCTGTTATTCATTAGCTTATCTTTCAAAGACTGAATTTGGTGTCTGTGTGTGTGTGTGGGGGGGGGGGGTTACAATATCCTTAACGAGGGATAGATTCCAACGTAAATGCAAACTAATATCACTGAATGTCAAGTCTCTGGAGCCTATTTCAGCCTCGATTCTTTTTCTGTGGCTTACAGCCAGGCTGTGTGCAGTAGGTGCAAAATAGTTAGTTTGGAGAGGGTAAGTGTTGATCTTTTGCATGGAGGCCAAATGGGGGTAAGAAAGGGGCTTTTGAATCGGACAGAGAGCACCGCGCCAAGCTTCCCCAATCCAGAGTGTACGCTATGTGGGAGTCCGCGGAAGGCCAGACCACTCGATGGGGATTAGTGCCGCTGTTTCCATGTCCTTTTTCCTGCCTCTACGCTCAGTTATTGCCTTTAAAGTGAATACGGTTAACTGGACTGGGAACTCTTATTTATTTTTGCTGGTGGCTTTGTTGTTGAGTGTCTCCCATGCATGCTACAGGGGAGAAATCAGACAAATTGTTTTTTTTTTTTTGTGTCTAAATATTCAAGAAAAAAACTCAAACAAAATTAAAGTTATATATATATTCATTTTGAAAGATGTGTAAACATGGATTTTTCATCATGTATTTTTTAACAGTCTTTTTCACATAAAACATAAAACTTTTGGCATCATTGTGCAGGAAGTACAATGGTATCAGTCCTTTCTCTCCTCCCCAGTTTGGGATGCCATTTGTGCTCTTCACCTTTGTCACCCCCCCATCCCCCCCCCCCCCCCCCCCCCCCCCCCCCCCCCTCCCGCCCCTCCCCACAAGTAAAACTGCAGTTGAAGCGCATGCACTCCTCTTACTGCGCTCTTTCACAAGCCGGTGACTGTTTTGCACTGAATGTGGGTGCCTGGCGCATGCAGCTGGCAGCGGTGACCTGCAGAACGCAGGCGGGCTTGAACCCACTCAACCCGACGCCTGACAGCTCTGCTGGCGTAGCTGGGGGCCCAGCCTGCGTTTCTGCCCGGTCTTTACCTGCTGAACCAGTCCAGATTTAAACAGGAGATTAATTACATTACTGGTCGCTGCTTCATGACATAATATGCCGTTCGCTCTAAATTTGTACGCCATCTGCACGCTTTGAGTTGGCCTTAGCGTGATGCACGTTACCTTCAGTGCGATGTACGTTCGCATTTCACTCTTCAAGTATAATTGCTTGGAACCAAGTGATGTAGGTTTCTGCATGTCATTTCTGCACTCTTTTCAGCATGATACGTGTTGACCGATATGAATTCTGATTGCATTGTATTGTGTTCATTTTATTCTGTGGTACGTACGGCATGTTTCTGCCCATGATGGCAGGATAAGGCACTCTGGTTAGATGAGGCTTCTAAATAAATCACAGTTGATAACATTAGTAAAAGCTCGCTCTTTGGACAGCCTCCACCCTAAATTGTAATGGAGAGATGACTCCCTCCATGTGCTGAACGCATCCTATTTGATTTATAGAATGCAAGTTTGATTCATTGTACTGAGATAATCATTTCACAGATTTTATTAAGGTGTGTCTAGCCTACATCACACTTCTTTCAGTGTATGGTTATACATTTTGGGCCGGAGCTAGCGATACGATCTGAACATCCTGTGAGGAACGTGAGCATTGATAGGATGTTGGGGGGTTGGGGGGTGGTTTCGGGGGGGGGGGGGGGGGGGGGGGGGGGAGATCAGACAGGGCAGAGGATCATCCCCACACTAATGTTGAAACCATAACCTGCTCATCAAAGGGGGGTTGCATGGGGACCCCCACATTCCAAGCGTGTCTGTCCACTGACCTGCTCCCTGAACCGCTATTTAAAACTTCAAAAAGAGCCTCATCTGCCGCCTGTCAACAGACCCTATACTGTCTCCCTCCTGTGATAATGATTATCTTTTAGTAACAATTATAATATTAATATTAATGATCATTTAAAAAATATTATTATTATTATTATTATTATTATTATTATTATTATTATTATTGCATTAGTAGTAGTAGTAGTAGTTGTTGTGTTTGTATGTATTGTACTGCTTCTACTAAAGCTGCAAGGCTGGTGTTGTAGCCTAAATGGCATTTGTTCAGGTGAATGCAGAACCTTGTTCGGTGCTTGGCCAGAGAACATGTTCTCCTGTTCAAATGAGGCTTGAAGGTCCATTCTCCGTGGCCTGTTTCAGAATGTTCATTAACTTTTCCATAAGAAAGCAATTTGCCCTTTTCTAAGAAAGGCCCTCCCATCGACATCACGCCGCCCACAATTAACAGCCATCCCAAAATGTGAAAAACGACTCTCGGTTCTCCGCACAAAAACCTAACAAATACTACGCCATTTGTTTCTTCCCTTAACGTAAAAAAAAAAAAAAAAAAGTTACAGAAAATCACAGGAGCAATTTCCCCGCCTTGCCGTCTATTGAGGTTAATTGCCGTTATTACGCAATCACAGAAGGCAGTGTATCTAATAGAGCGGAGTGTTTAACTGTCCCGCGGGGGTGACCAGTTTAGCTCCTGTGATAATCGCGGCGATCGCAAACCGTGGCGTGCCAGCCCGTTTTATTAAGTCATAATTATGGCCATAATCATTAATCATTTTCAATAATAGCCGCACTTACTTTTTCATTCTCGCTCTCTCTGTGCAAATGTGTGTGTGTGTGTGCGTGCGCGCGCATGTGTGTGTGTATTTGCGTCAATGTTCTCAGTTATAATTGACTCTTACATTTCCCAATGAATCTCACCACAGTCCGCACCTATATTTCATATCTTCATAAATAAGACCTGCAGGGATTCCATCATTCTCAGAGGTGTGCATGCCAAAGTTAACAGATTTCACCTGTACACAGCAAACTGTAAACAATCTTTTTTTCTCTCCCCTCAATGCAAACTCAATGCATTTGCATGGTTTCAGGCTGCAGTAAATGAGGAACTTTGTTCGTGTTTTTTTTTTTTTTTTTCCATTTGTGTTTCTCCTCTTCAGCTTGCTTAACCCTTTTTTTTAGCCATTGTTGTTTTCCCGTTGGACAATATGTTTCTAACCTGGCTGTTAGTTTTGTGATGATGGTAAGAGTACACAGGAGAGGATATTTGCATATTAACTGAGCCTGTGGTAAAACTGGTGGTGAAAGGAATTCCCCTCCAAAGACCAGAATCCCAGTCTATTTGTACCTCAGATATGTAGGGAAATTTTTGTTCGGAGTGACAATTTAGCTGGATTAGCTATAATTTTAATTCTTTCCCCTTTTTATGGACTTTGGAATTAGCAAATCTGATCTGCAGTAATGTTTTTCCTCTTTGCCATTGTCCTTTCCTCTAGTATGTCTCTATTTTTTCCAGGAAAATGTTTACCTGAAATATCAATGTGTAACAGATCTTTGAACCTGGTTTGAAGTTCTTCAGGCCCGTGTGGAAGAATTAGTGGTACGGCCCCCCCCCACCCCGGGAGGCCTGCTGGCTGTATCCTGAGGGTGGGCTGAGTTGAGGACCCTTCTAAGGCTCAGTTTACATATGCTCAGCGCTGTCATCACACTGATCCAGGTCCAGCCGTCCTGAGAAACTGCACAGCACTGTCACAGCGCACCAGATGCACAAACAACACCAACAAAATTACACACACACACACACACACACACACACACACTGTATACAAAATTATATGTACAGTACATTGTGTGTGCTCGTATACTGACAGTCCTGTCCCGGGACTGCCCTCCCCAGCTGGCACCGTTGATCAACACTGGAAGGGCAGGCCCGGTGTATCTGCTTTTTAGGGGTCTCACAGCTGATCAAAGCTGGGGCCCAGCACAGTGCACAAACAACATCGTCAAGCCTTCCAAAAAATGGCCCTGGGATTGGGGGCGGGGCATGGTGGGGTGCAGCGGTAGAAGGCAGAGGGGATCAAAAACAAGGCTGACAAAATTAACCCCCTTTCAGCCACCCAGCCAGGTTAAATTTTTTTTTATAAAAGTAGCAATATTTACAAAAACCAGATACAAAACGGTTGCTTAGGCACGCAAGTCAAAGCTGTTGGATCACATCCAGCCTGCTGAAGATGCTGTCCTGGGGTCGAGCGGCCCGCTCGCTCGTCCATTCAGCAAGAGAGAGAGAGAGAGAGAGAAAGCTGCACACTGCCGGCTTGGCTTGGCTTAGTCGCGGCCTAAAGCGGCCAGCAGGGCGGCGTCCGCTCCCCTCGCTCCCCTCGCTCGCCTCGCTCGCTCTGCCCTGCGGACGGCCCGCGCGCCCGCGCTGAGGGACAGCACAGACGGGGCTCTCTAAAGAGACCGCGCGCAGCTGTGACTTTCCAATCGTGCGCTCTTGGCCGGCGAGCGCGGTGGAATGTCGGAGCGGAGCGGAGCACACAGACAGCCCTTTATGCTCCCGGCTTGCTTTATCACACACAGCGCTTTCTGAGTGATTTACAAAGAGAGAGAGAGAGAGAGGGAGATGGGTAAAAAAGAATCACTGGCTTGACTGCGCTGACTCTTTTGTGTTTTTGGGGCGTTTTGAAAATGCCGTTTTTAAAAGTCGCGTTTAATATTTTAATTTGACAATAACAGCTAGATGAGCTAGACATTTGGAGAACGTGATCACACCCAAATAATAACTGCTTAGATCAGTACAGAACTCGTTCACATAGAAATGTGTGTGAATGTATTGCATGTTCGTATAAAAATGTATACAAAAGCAATATTTCTCAAACGAAAAACATGAATGTTTCTGTATAGCTAACTGCCGCTAACATTAAGGAGTCAGCATTGCGGGCCAGTGCCCCCCCCCCCACAACAACATGTATTTGAGGAAACTCAGAGGATTTCTTGTGTTTATCTGTTGACAGACGTGGGCTGAAATGGAAACTTTATGGCTTTGCAAATCTAATTCCAGCGAGTGATCGGCGCAGGAGGGGAATCACCGAGATGCGCTGGATGAATGGGGCCAAACAAAAAGGTCATTTATAGCAGCCTGGGTCTGGAAGTATCGCTTCTCCAAATCACCTGCGCAACCTGGCAGAACCGCCCTTGCGTGTAAGCTGGCTCCACTCTGCGTAGTCCTAAAATGCGTTTCAGGTACTGTTACTTCATTCAGCACCTCCTCCTGTTCTCTGTTCCGCATTTAATTCCCCACCCCCCACCCCACCCCATTCCCTGGGCCGTTTTTTGGAAGGCTTGTCGATGTTGTTTGTGCACTGTGCTGGGCCCCAGCTTTGATCAGCTGTGAGACCCCTAAAAAGCAGATACACCGGGCCTGCCCTTCCAGTGTTGATCATCGGTGTCAGCTGGGGAGGGCAGTCCCGGGACGGGCCCGTCAGCTGCCCTGTGCACTTGTTCCCCCCAGTTTGCACGGAGCCCCTGATGTTTAGCCCTTTCAACCCCCGAAACAAGTGCGGAGGAGCTTGCCAGCAACCCACCCCTACCCTCACCCTCCCCCTCCCCCGTTCTCACTCCCGTAAGGCACACCTGGCCCTGTTGATAGAGAAAGCAGCAGGGTTTTGTAAATGTTGCCCTCTATCTTGCCTCCCCCCTTCCCCCCACCGCCCCCACATCAGCATTGTAAATCATAGACGCTTTCACAGCGCGAGTGAATGGGGGATTAGCGACCAGACGGGATGTTGCGGTGGGACCTCTGCTGAAGACGTTTAGGGCTGCGAGCACCACGGTGGCGTTCAGAGGCGCTAATTCCAGCGCCCGCGCTGCCTGATTAGAGCCCGGGGCTTTCTGCTAATTAGGCGGTAAAGAGGGCACCACCAGGCAAAATAATGCACTGCTGTGTCTCTCAGCTCTGACGCTGAGAAAAGGCAAAGATTGAATACACAGGATACGGTTCTACTGATGCTGCGTTACTTCATTATACTTATAAGCCACTGTCCAATTGCTGCGTATTACTGTACTTCTGTCACAGTAATATTTTGTTCTTAGTGACTAATGTTGCGGCCGCTTTTTGCCCATTTAAACGGGCGTGTTTATTATTGGTGGGAGCTAATGTGGCAGTTGGGGGTTAGCGCCCCCCGATGGCGGGAGGTTTGACGCGCTGCCCGTGAGCGGCGAGGTCCGCGGCTGGGTCGAGCTGCGAGCGCTGTCCCGGTCGAGCGGATTCGGGACCCGGTCCGTGTGCGGCGCGTGCTGCAGGGGGGGCGGAGGGGGTCGCGACATCCGGAATGTTCCGTGAGGGCTCGCTCGTCAGCTGCCGTCCGTCACGGAGAGGGCAGCTACCGTGTGAGCCGACTCCGTGTGCACAGCGCCCCCCCCACCCCCCCCCCAGAGACACGTGAAACATACACGCCGTCAGATCACATGGTCACACCCGCCCCCAGCCACCCCCCATCCCACCCCCACCTCAGCCTGCTTTACACAATATCTAATCCCCTGAGCCAAGCCAAGCGCTGGCAGAATGACCTCATAATGCAATTTCTTAAAATAACAGGCTTTTCTCCTCTTTTCTCTCTGATTGGTTAACTTTTCTTTTCCTATAGGTATGGATATGTGGACACACCGTGTGGTTAACTACAGGTGTGAGGCAAGGTCTTGGGGTCATTCACATGCTTTGTAAGGTTAACTACAGGTGCAAGTGCTAATGTGCCTTGTGGGGAAAGCCGACTGCTTTTTTTTGATGTAAAATTTTTTTTTGCATTTTCCAGCAACGGATCACAGTTTTACATACAATCAATTTATACTGCGGGATGTGTTCTAATGAAGCAGGTCATGTTAAGTGTGCTGCTCATGGGCAAGGGCTCAGCTGGGAATCGAACCCACAACCTCATGATTGCGAGTGAAATTCCCTAACCATTATATTTACAGTATAAAGAAGAATAATCATAATTATAACAAGTAATTACAATAATTTTTCTCTTCCTCTCAGTTTTTTGCTCACTCTCTCCCTCTCTCTCTCTCTTTCTCTCTCTGTCCCTCTCTCTCTCTCTTTCTCTCTCTGTCCCTCTCTCCCTCTCTCTCTCTCTCTCCCTCCCTCCCTCCCTCCCTACCTCTCTCTCTCTCTCTCTCTGGACATGGTGACGGATCTTACAGTGGGGCGTACAGTAATTAATAGCGAGCGCCGCGTTTTCCCGCCTCCCCTCCCTCCCTCCCTCTCTCCCTCCCTCCCTCCGTTGCTCGGCGCGGGCCAACACAAGCAGGCGCGGGGCGGTCCTGGCCAAGCCGGCATCTCGGCCCCCTTTATTGGCCCTGATGGCCGGAGCTGCAGAGCAACCGGCCCGCGGAGTGTGAGGTTTCCATAAACGTCAGGGAGAGGCAGCCCTGTTTGGATTGCAAATTATTGCTGGCTGACGGTCTATTATTTTACAACCAGAGACGGTTGTTCAGTTAAGGGGGGGGTGGGGGGGGGGGGGGGGGTTTGGGGGGTGGGTAGAGTGGGCTGAGCAGGGACGTTCAAATACGGCAGCCAAGATGAGGGGGGGGGGGGGGATTACTAAATACTAAAATAATTTGTGCTAATTGCCAGAATGGCCACAGCCGTTGCGCAGAATAAAGCATTAATACAGCCAGCTGCGATGTTTTATTTTATTTTTATTTTATTTTCCACAGCCGATTGGAGAATTGGGTGGGATCAGTAATCTTTCCAAGTGTAGAGGAGCTCACTGGGTTTCCAAATGCTGTTTTCATACGAAAAAAGGTCTCTATCTTAATCCTATACAAAGAAGCAAATATAGGATTTATTCAATGTATAAATGGAAAAAAATTAATGAATGGCTGGCTAGGTACTATAGTCACGTTCCAGTGTTCACATGCAAAGTGATATAAATGCTTTTTATAAATAAAAATAAAATAAACTCCCCTGGAGCAAGTACAACTGTAAAAGCAACAGTATTAATAGTGTGCCTATTAGCTAGCTTTTACATGGAACAAATATGGCAGCAATCATGTTTTAAGAGATGCGTTCTATTGTGTTCTTGTGTCTGGCTGCCATGAAGAGGTGTTTTCATTGGCTGGTGTAGATCGCTTGTGGTGCGATGCCCTGTGGAGAGAATTAATAATTGTGGGGCTCAGGCATGTTTGATGATGAAGATTAAGAAAGAGACATGAAAGATGTGGAGGATGAGGAAGAAACACAAAATACAACCCAGGGCTGTATTGTATGGCTTTGGGAATCCTGCGTGTTTCCAAAAGTTCATGTTTGTAAGGACCGAGAGAGAAGGTGTCCTAGTTATTTCTGTGCCAAACTGTGTAGGTATTGGGGTAAACCCTGAAAACCTAACAGACAGAAATCCTCCAGTTCAGTACAGTAAATAATATAATATTGCTGTAAAGTTGCCTGCACTTTTAATATTGTCTAATGGCTTTGTGTGTGAAGATGCTGACCTGTAGGCTGAATCTATCTTTTACCTCAAGAATTTAGACTCGCAAGCAGGAATGCCAAACCACAAAGCACACCTTTCAAAAACCAGAGGAACATCTCATTTCTTACCTCTGTGAATTTTGCTGGGATTTGACAGTCTTTTCCAACAGTTTAATGCTAGTTTAACATAAGGAGAAGGATGCACGTGTTACCTATGCACATTTTACTTAAACAATAGCGTGGGCTGAATTAATACTCTGACTCCATAGTTGGCTGGTGCTTTATGTAAACGAGTAGCTTTCCCTCTCCGAGTTCTCCATCAAGGTCATAAATTGAGTTTGTTGGTTAATTTCAGGTGTAATCTTATCCTTCTCCATAAGTTACAAGCCAAACGGGACCCTTTTATTCAATTGGTGGCACAGCCACAGTCTCAAATAGGCAGTAAAAGTGTAACTTATATACAAAAATTTATGCATTAAATTTCAGTGTTTCAGTCACCCTGAACAATAATGAGGGACTGAAGGTGTGAAGTATACACATGGGCTCCCCTATAGTCTTGTGTGATAGATATAAGACCACTAAATTATTATTATAATAATAAATAAAACACCTTCATCCAAATGGATAGACACTCAAAAAAGCCAAATCAACCATAAAAGTACTGTAGCAGTTAATATGATTTAAAAAATTTTAAATAAAAAAAAAAAGGAAGTGGAAAAAAAGTGGAACATTAACATGATTACCAGCAATGGACCGGGCAGTCCAAGCTACCTCTTTGTCTTCGAGTGTTATTGGTTGTAAGACATAGCTCAGCTGACAAATATGATGACTGGGCAAAAAATCGCATCAAAATATTTGCAGGAAGCTTTGGTGTTTTCCTGTGAGGCACTTCAAAGCTTATCTCCCAAATCTCTTTGATATCGTAATCAGAAGTACAAGCTGGGATTCAGTCAACATTTCTCCTTAACTTTCAAAAATTATTTTTTTCCAAAATACAGTCAGCAATTAAGTGAGTTCAGCAGTTAGCCAAATCTAACTCCCTAAACCGAATTTTTTAACTGGTTCCTGAATCATACAAAGACCCTATCAATGTTCACGCATTCACAAACATACATGTAAATTCAGTCACACAAGCAGGTACACACACACACACACACACACACATGCTCACATGCTTGTGCAACTGTACACACACCTACTTTTTGCATGCATGTGTCCACACACTGAGAGAGAGAACAAACAAATTGGGGGGGGGGGGGGGATTCCACGGGGGGAGCGCGGGGCGGGGGGGGGGGGGGGGGTTGGGGGGGATTACATTTTAATTGTGACTTGATTATGATTAATAGTGATCTTAGGGAGCATACAGTGTGTTTATTTTATGGTGCTGTTCACAGGCCAAGTCTAAGCCCTATGTTAAAACTCCTGCTGGCAACTGATTGGTGGGGGGTTCATTCCTGAAATCCACACTGTTCCATACAGTGCAGAAAGGTTGTGTCCTTCAAGGACCAATAATAAGCTCTTTCTCTTGACAAATAGAATACTTATGTGCCTTTTAAATGATATCTGTGCTGTGATTGGAAGAGATTTAAAAAGCATTTTGGCTGCCAGGAAATGTACACGGCGGTTCTGTGTTCTGTTTGGATTCTGACTTACCATGATCAAGAATATGATTTTGTTGACACACTTTTGCCATTTAAATAGCTCATTCATTTAGAAGCATGTTCATTCTGGAAAACATTGTGTCAAACATTTGATTACTTTATCATGTCTTTTGGGATTTTTGGTTTGACATTTTCTGTCTCAGTTTATTTTCTATTATTATTATTATTATTATTATTATTATTATTATTATTATTATTATTATTATTATTGCTGTTGTTTCAATGGTATCACAGACCCAATCCCAGTTAACACAGGCATGGGTGTGAATTACAAACATTTTTGTAATTCACACTTTTAAACAATTGACACTTGTTTGCTTTTAAATACAGTGAAAATTCAGATAAACTGACAGTTTGGATGATGGTTGGATGAATGGTTATGGCAATATATATGTATTTTTTTGTGCTGTTAGATGTGAGCTGGAATCCAAAGCACTAGTATTCTGGTTGAGTGCATTAAAGGCACGTGCTGCAAAGACAGTGCAACACTGCCCCACCTGGCCATTTTATGTACAACAGAGTGAGAGTTTCTCAACATAGAAATTGCTCTTCTCGTCTCAACTCTCACAGTTGGTCACGACACAAAACAAATGTTTCCAAACAGAAGGGGCAGTGCAGCCAGTCGAAAAGGCAGGTTGTCACGTGGGCAGAATATCGTTCATTCTGGTCTCTCTTCTGTGGCATAGAGGGTGGGCAGTCTCTGTATGAATAGATTGCACAGGTTTGGTTGTGGGTAATAAGTAGTTAAGACTTCAGTCAGTCCCATAGTAACCCTGAGATCATATCACTTTCTCTCTCACTTTCACTCTACATTCCTCAGTGTCAATTTTTAAAGTAAGGATTTGAGGGGATGAAAATTGGCTTAAGGTTTTCCGAAACTTCCGATGGTGAGTCCAGGGTGGTGTTGGCAGGCAGCAGGAATTAGGGTGGAGTACATCTTTGGTGTCTCCTCCTTAATCTTCATCATTAAATAGCTGTTCTCTCAAACAGAAATCTGCAGGCCTGGTTCCAAAATGCTCTATTGTTTGAGAGCTGGTGAATATTGAACATGTCCAATATAAACTGTGTTATAATACTGGATAGTGCCCTCTGTTGAGAAATAATAAGTAATGTATATAAAAAAGGCTTTTGGCACTAGGAGGGACACACAGACTGCTGGAGTCCGGGTCCCACAGAGTAGTGGCTTTTGTCAGAAGCAGCCGGACACCATGTTGCCTTGGAGACTGATGTCACCTAGGTGGCAAGGCCTGAGTGGAGCACCAAAGTTTGCGGTGTTTTGAGAGCAACGCTCTCTGCTAATCACAGAATCGTGTAATGGCCTGGTTTCAATCAACTGAAATTTGACTTATGAATAAACTGTAGTGTGACCTTTTTCTTTTTTCAGTCTCCTGGCACCTCCCCCATTAAGATTTGAAATGTATTTTCTTGTGTGAAGCAGGGTTTTTACTCGCTGCTTCTGCTCTTCCGGCTCTTAGCTCCAGAATTACAATCTAACTGGTTTCAGTTTATGCGCTGCTAATTTGGTAGTCAACGAAAGTGGGGGGAAAATCAAACCACAGGAGTGATTCTGAATGAACAAACTCAAGGCTAAAACCCCGGTGTGGTTTTTCCCCCTCCCATGTTATTTTATCTAGAGCAGCTAAAAAAACCAGTCTCGGGTGCTGATGTATCTCGGGGGAAGAAAAACATGACAAAAAAAAAACAATTAAAGAAAAATTAAAGCAGCGAGCGCTAAATGTGCGCGGCAGTACAGAAGTGTGACTAGTTCAATCTGATAAGCCTCCAGAACTTTCCCTCTCATGACTGGAAGATAAACAACGGGGGCACGGGATTGAATAGGCCTTTGGTCCCAGCGAAACCGCAGTCTCAGTCAGAGAGCTCGTTCTGGGTTTTAACCCAAGACCCCGTGATAGACTCAGGCGCCAAGGAGTTAAGCAGGCCGGTCTGCGAGCGAAACTGAGTAACTGCAACAGACTTGTTCAACGGTGAAAAAAAAAAAAACCCACCGGTCGCTTCGGAACGACAATATTGTTCTGTCTGACTGTCGTTTCTGAAGAGTCTTATGGGTGGAGGGTGAGTTTAAGGGTGGGGGTAACGGAGTTAGGTTCTGTATAGCTTCTGTCACCAAAACCTGTGGGGAGGTATTTATAGGGCAATGGAGACATTGTGATTATATTGGTTTTATAGAAATATTATGATCCCTTCTTGCCATGGGCAACGTGCTCAGTCCTATGCCCGAGATGCTAGTCTGAGATTGGGCTGTGTCATAAGCCAGCTGGGTGTTTACAGTCGTGGATATGAGTGGCTTTGTCCTACATCTATAGAGTGGCAGTTTTTAGTCTGCCAGGGCTTCTCAATTTACCACCGGATTAGATGACGATGAACTGCATTTATATAGCACCTCTCATGTTCTGAAAACTGCTTTATAGTGAAGGGGTTGAGATCACCTCAGTCAAAAGTAGTGTGTGGCCCCGATCTGGGCGATGCGTAGCGGCCATTTTGTTCTGGAACACTCACCACACGTTGGGTGAGGTGCAGAGGGAGGGAATTGTTAATATAATTATACCGGGGGACGATTAGATGGTTAGACTAAGAATGCGGAGGTGGGGGAATTTTGACCAGCAGCCCAGGGGAACCTCGTACTCTTTGTGACAAGTGCCCTGGGATCTTTAATAGCCACCGTGATCCAGGAACTTCCCCTGCTCGCTGTCCGGCAGTTGCCTACAGGTTGCTAGTTGTTGTCATGAAACGTGCATCTCTCATTTGGCCGAAGGGAAAGGAAGGGGGAAATCCCACCCAAATACTAGAAAGGGAACTTCTTCATTGCTGGCATTGGCTTACACCATCCCACCTACGGCTCTAGATTTTCTCCTCGACCGTCGGGTGATATCTGTGTGCAGGTTAAGGCCCGCACTTCTGTGTTTCTTTCTTTCTCTCCCTGATTGATTCCATTACTACAGGACATGGTCTCTCTCTTTCTCTCACTCTCTCTCTCACTGTCAATCAATTTCCCTCTCTTTCTTTCTCTCAGTTTGTCTCTCTCTCTCCTCATTTTATCATTATGTTAAATGTTAAATGTTAAATGCGTATAGAAGTGCATTCTAGAGTGCGCAGATGAGATGCTAAGGACATGCCTGCAGTCCGTCTCTCTCACGACAGAGAGAATGTGTGAAAGGGAAGTTAGAGTGTGAGTACGAATGCTTGTGAGCGAGTGGGATGCCATTGTGTGCCACTCTGCCAGGTTTGAGACAGATATATACCCACATACCGTGGCATCGCGCTAACGCTGGCTGGCTGGTTGAAGATGACTCAGCAGCTGTGAAACTTTACGCTGCCCCTGGGAAACTTGTACGATATCCGCGTTGCACCCTCTGATGCACGGCTCACGGTCTACTGCTGCTGGATCTGATCCACCCTGAGGACTGATCTCTGCTCAGAGCAGCCCACGTGGAAATGGCTGCGCATGCATTTCTTGGAGAGCAATCAGAGTTGCGCTCATGTAGAGAACAAACCGCATGTTTACCTAGAGACTAAACACCGCACCTCCTCCTGTACAGTGTCTCTCTCCTCCTTCTCCTCCTCCTCCTCCTCCTCCCCCTCTTCTTCTGTGTCTTCTTCTTTTTCTTATGCTCTTATAACTGATGCTGTTGTTCATACATGTGTACACAGGTAACAGTGTAGGGCTGTGATGACCAGGTTTGTGAATGAATTCAAATATTCAAGGCGGATCTTGGATTTTTGAATGAGCTGCAGTAGAGGAGGTTTGGTCCGTTGCGGTAAAATGCTTATTTTTATGATTTTCTTCCAAGAGGTTCTGGTTTATGGTGCGCCTGTGGCCTCACGACTCACTGTCACTGGACTTTGTTGAGATCTTCTGATGTTATTTGGCGTTCGATGACATCAGCGACTTAAAAGCGTCCCAAAAATAGAGCTGCAGGAGCCAGTGGTCCGACCTCGGCGATGTCACACCTGCGTGTCAGACATGGGCGTGGCCACGCGTCTCTGTGGTTCCTGTGAAGCCACGAGGACACCAGAGAGATGAGTCTGTGGCAGGATGTAGCTTGTGCATGTAAAGATAAAGATGGCATGAGGATGAGGCCAAGATCTCTAAACAGGAATGTACGTCATGGCGGAGTAATGTTATGACAAGATGGCGCTTCTATATAAACCTAAAAGTATGCACAGAAATACCTATGGTGCTGAACTCTGTGGTTTGTAGGTTAAACCCGGGGAACTTCAGGTTTACCTGTCTGCCCCTATAATAACCACACTCTTTATAATTGTTCAGAGCATGCACATAGGTAAGCACTATAAAATAACATATACGACAGTGCATGCTGTAGAGGGCAATGATATGGAGAGAAAAAACAAGCATACATGTCCATTGACTGCACACAAAGCCAAATATAAATAAGATAAATGATCGTTACTGTATGTACAATTCTGTCCTCCTGATACAGATGGCAGCTTCTCTCCTCTCTCCCTTCACACTTTTTTGTGTGTGAACTAATGCATTTGGAGAGGAGGGAGCTAACAAGGGCGTTGCTTACTTCAGCCTGTGTGTGAATTGGCAAAGAGTGCCTGTTTGCCATTTCCTAGAAATTCAAATTGGAAAATATGTTACCTGCCCACTGATTATGCCATAAGGAATGTGCAGGTTGCAGGTGAACGGCCCGCTGAAGTACCTGAAACGTTCAAGCGGATGTCACAGCCTTGAGCCAGAGAAGCAAAGCCGGGACAGGTAGATACAAAGGTTGAGTTGGGTTGGGGGGGTGGGGTAGTGTCACGTAACGATCAGTCAGGAAACCCACCTTAATGAAACAGAAGATGCCTAGTCATCCAGACACATTAAATTGCACCACGCGATGAGTAACTCAGACCATGGCAGTAATCCTTCCACACTCGGGGCCTGTGTGCACTTAGATGACCTCCCTGCGATAATCGCGGTGCAGCGCTTTGCCACATTACCTGTGTTTGCCCAGCTTGAGTCCGGCAGCGGTTGGTGTGTGCAAATCTTTGCACTGTGGCCATTTAAGCAGACATTCCTGTCCAGAGCAACTAAGATTGGTAGTATTACAAATTCCAACTATAAGCCATGTCATCTCAAACAATGGTACTTTAAAATAACTTTTTAAGTTATTCTCCTTTCCATTTGTGCTGATGTATCGTGTTTGCTTGTGAGTGTTTGGCAGCAGTCGAATTGTCCCCCAGGCACAATAATGATTTTCTGATTGATTGATTGATTGATTGACAGCAGACAAAACTTATCATTATAGCTGAGAGCAGAGATCAGTATCAGTGACAGCATATCAGATGTTCTGGGGCATAGCAGTCGGCTGGCCATTCACCAATGAAAATGCGAACCCATTCTTTCCGTTCGGCAAAGCCTGAAGGAAAAATGAAACAATGAGCCATTTATCACATTTTAATGACAGACAGTGTCACACAATTCTCAGATTTTTAATAAGCCACAGATGAATGCATGCTCACAACTTTAAAAAAAAGAAAAGATTCAACTTAGTCATAATAATGTTCTCATAGCTTCCTGCTTTTTTCCCTTCTGACTGGGTTTATTTTTAGATGCGAGTGACAGACGTGGGCCATGCAGGTACGGCAGGTTTTTTTATTTTATTTGGTCTCCTCTAGTGTTTCATTGGTTGGTGTCATAGATTTGGGAACAACAGGTTCTTGGAAAACGATATCGGCGTATACGTTTTCAGTCCTGGGGAGCCATTGGCTGAAATTCAAGTTTCCTGTTTTTCATCTTGCAGTGCAGTTGCTTAGGCTCTGTCAGCCAATGAGGACTTCTACCTCACCCAATACGTCTGTCACTTTTTTATTTTTAAATTTTTCTGTGTCTCGAGATTAAACCAGACTTTTAAACTTTTGTAAAAAAAAAAAAAAAAAGGGAAGCATTGAGGGGTTGTACAAACTGAGTTGAACTTTTTTATTGCATTTTTTCTGGAAAGATATTGGCCATATGCTCTAGGACAGTGGTTACCAACACTGTCCCTGGAAATCTACCATCTTGTAGGTTTTCATTTCAGTCCTAATCTGGCACACCTGACTCTACTCATTAGCAGCTCAGCGAGATCTCCAGCTGTTGAATAAGGTGTGCTTTGTTAGGGTTGGAATGAAAACCTACTGGATGGTAGATCTCCAGGAGCACAGTTGGTTACCCCTGCTCAAGGAATGCACACTTTACTTATCATTAAATAAAATGTTGTAATGTTGAATTTTATGAACTATATGAACATATCATGAATGGAAGTTGTTTGTTACTCTGACATGGTTGTAACTTTGAGCGTTGCAGCAAAACTTTAGTCATTTGAATTGTTACCTACATTACAATGCATTGTCAATGTATGTATGTGATACTATCACAAATCCTGCTGTAAAGTCTGTACTAGCTCAAGGCCCAAGACAGCTGTCTTTAATTCATGCAAATTTAAGTTGGCCAGGGATCAGATTTGGCCCCTGAATCCTCTTGATGCGATCCTTATAAAGCGAACTGTCATTTAACTGGATGAAATAATAATTATATTTACCATTCATGAGTTGATGCTTGCTTGTCCAACTCTGACATTGACCACTCATGTGCAGTACAGGTATGCCTAAGGCAATAGATATTTGACTGCATTATGTAGGCCTATGCTATTTTATCTTTCACTGACAAGGAAGCTCCTCACCAGCACAAATTAAGCCTTGCACCCTCTGCCAAAAGCACAAGGGTGCTGGGTGTGTCTGTGCAACAAACGTGTCTGAACAAACTCAATATATTCCCCAAACAGAAGACAGGAGACACAATGTCAGGGGGGGTCCCTGTGGGAAGTATCATGTAGGCCCTGTATTTTAGGGAATTGAAAATAGGTCCAATAGCACAGTTCCCCCAGGATATTTGCCTTTATTGATCCACACATACATAGACATAAACAGAGCACCGGCACACCCCATGTGCACACGAACACAAACGCACGGATGCAAACACAAAATATGATAAATAGGTGTCAGTTAATGCAAACAAGGGTTGGGCCTTATCTCTTAATGGTAAACTTAAGACACTGTGCCTACTTCTCACGGTGGCTTCAGGTCTCTGCTGTCTAAGTCTGAAGCTAACAAAAATCTCTACCTACTATGTATTTTGACACAAACATTATGGCAACTTGTATTTGGTTAACTGAAAGATAAACTGCTGCACCAACTTGATGTGTGCATATGTGTGTGAGTGTGCGTATGTGTGCGTGTTTGTGTGTGTGTGTATTTGTGCATGTGTGTATGTGTGTGTGTTTGTGTTTGTGTGTGTACGTATGTGTGCGTGTGTGTGTGTGTGTTTGTGTATGTGTGTGTGTGCGTATGTGTGCGTGTGTTTCGGTGTGTGCGTATATGTGTGTGTGTGTGTGTATGTGTGTGTGCGTATGTGTGCGTGTGTGTGTGTGTGTGCGTATGTGTGCATGTGTTTGTGTGTGTGCGTATGTGTGTGAGTTTGCGTATGTGTGCGTGTTTTTGTGTGTGTGCGTATGTGTGTGTGTGTTTGTTTGTGTGTGCGTATGTGTGGGAGTTTGCGTATGTGTGCGTGTGTGTGTGTGTGTGTATGTGTGTGTGCGTGTGTATGCGTGCGTATGTGTGTGAGTTTGCGTATGTGTGCGTGTGTGCTGTTAGGGATTTGGGGAACTGAGGATTAGGAACTTGCCGGCTGCAACCGAAGCATTTAGTTAATGTAGATAAAGTTACAGTCAGGTTAATGATACAACCGGTTAAAGATTTCTTAGCAGGTTTATCTCGCTTTGATCAAAATGGATTTATGCTGACAGATGCAGCTGCCTTTCAAAGGCTCTTTGGAAATGTTGAACAGGTTTTCTTTTAGGAAGTTGGTTACCTTTTATTGTGACTGCAGAGGCTTGATCATTTCACATATTTTGTTTGAATTAAAATACAGTGTGCTGAAAATACACCTCACATCTCCAATTGTGGAGAAATTAAATAATGGACTTTTAGATAGCGGCTTCAACATCTAAAAATACTTGTGAGTGGGGAAAGTTGCCCTTGACTACCCCCAATGTGTAACACGCTCCTGTATAATTCACTTTCTTCTGTATGAAAACTAGTACAAATGAGAAATATAATCCCTCCTCCAAAGATGATGAAATTGTTTATAGGCTGTTACCCCTGACTATGGCTGGTCATAATGGTCTGCAGCAGTGAAGCTGCAGGCTCCACTGTCGAAGAACGTTTGCAGTATTTCCGTAATGGTCTTATTTAATACGCTGGGAGGGTTGAGGTCGGAGGCAAGGCAGAAATCCTAGACAGCGCACCAGGCTGTGGGAGTCTTCTTTCTGTGAATGTTGTCAGAAAACTCATTTTCATTCATTAACATTTTCAATGGCTTTACTAGCCCCCCTTATGCTACAGTGCATCTAACAAGATGGATGACCTCAAATGCATATGCTACTTGAAGCAGCGCATTCTAATTCCCCCTCTTGCACCTAATATGACACTTAACTGTATTCTTAGAGTTCATTTATGCAGTACTTATATGTAAGTTTTGTATCAATCGATAGAAATGGTTGTGACCGTAATGAGTTTGCATCCGGTCTTTGTTGCCTAAAACATTTTGCTTGGAACAGAATCACCCTGGATCAGAGCATCTGCTAAATGCCTAAATGTAGATTTGTCTAAATTTGTGGGTGACCTGTCAGCCACTGCTAAACCAACTTCTGTTTTTGAACAGCCAGTATTAGACAAAAGTAAACTGGAGAGCTGGGATAACCACACCACCTTCTGATTTCAGCTGTAAATGTTCCATAAATACTGATTCTGAATCAGTTTGTTTATTCATTATTATTTTTTTAAAAACAATCTAGTTAGGTAGCATAAGGGTTGGATGGGCTGGTCCTGGAGCAGTTGTTGGGGCTGGAATCTGCACAGCCTTATCCCATGCCTTGCCTTGCTTTGAAATCCATCACTGCCCTCTGTTGGTCCTGGTTGTGTAATAATTTGTGATCATAATCAACTACAGTGAAGCTTTTGATTTTATCAGGATGGATTTTAATATTTTTATTTATTGCTTTTGGTTTTCATTTTCAGTGGCGACTCTTGTCTGCTGCGGTAGGGCTTCCCGTCAATGACAAAGGCATGGAAAGCGCCAAGTGCATGAATTAAAACAACCCTCAGCTTCTTTTTAGTTTGTTCTGGGCATCCCTCCCCCCCCCCCCCCCCCCCCCCCCCAACATGTTTGATTCTCTGTCTCCTGCACAGCCAGAGGATGGACAGACTTTTCATTCCTGTCTATTTTTGCACATTTTGTTCTTCAACCAGTTGGAGGCCTTCTCTAATTGGCTGGATCCGTGCCCTGTCCCCCTCAGGGTGATTTAAACAGTCCCAGGCAAACAGGCAGTGCCAGCGATCTGGTGAAAGGGAGACTTGCATCCGGAACGCGTTGTCCCGTGCCTAAGATCCATTATCAGACCCAAATAACAACAAAAAAGATCCATGATAAAAATTATGAAAATTCAAAAGTAAAAGTGCCCACTCTGTATGTACCTCCACCGCTGTCGGTGTCGGTGACACATGATTCAGTGTAATGCGTTCAGAATTCCTCAGTCCATAAATTGTAACTTCTTCAAAAACTTCAACTCTTTTGTTCGCCGCAAGCCATGAATTCCCGCCGTTTTGCGGATGAAATTTTGACAGCCGCATTATGAGTTATGGCACCTCTGAGTGACGCGCTTTTTTGGACGCAAACGTGGTGACTATTATATCATCTGACCTGGAACGGTCAGTACGCGGATAGAGTATAAACGCCAGAACAAACCAGATGAGCTTAACAGTGCCCCACAGTGAACTTAAAAATAAAGAGGGCTGCTTTTTGTTTTAAAGACAAGTAACTTGTTCAAATAGCATCTTGGTCTAGTACAGCATGCCACTATTCCCTTTGTTTTGTTGTTCCTTGGGTCTTCAGCCAAAGGACACATTACTTGTTTAGTCTTCTGTTTTTTTTCAACTCTTTTTTCCCATCATGTTTCTATGTGTATTAGGATTGGTTTCATTCAATCAGTACAATTGCAGTTAGAATCACTGCCTTCCCTACTGATGATTGATTGAAAGGTCGCATATGCCTGTAATGTAAAATGCCTGTAATATCTGATTGGTTGGAGTTTAATGCTCCTCAGGGTGTGCCGTGGTCCAGTTGGTTGGAGCTGGAGGCTCATGTCCAGCCAGTGAGAGGGACACCAATAGGAGGCGCATAAAGGAACCTGTGGCACATCTGGCCCCTCTCTGTTCCCTTGTAAGTGTTGTACCAGCGCGAACAAAGAACTCCATTCTCACTTTGTCTGTCTCTTCTGTCACTGTCACTCCTTTCTGTTGCATTGAACAATTCTGTCCAAGTATCCACCTGGTGTTGGGCAGCCTCTACAGTCCTTATTCCAACCAAAGTAAAATCGCATTAATAGAATTAGAGATATTTTTTACAGTAGTCCTTAATTTAAGACAGTAATATTAGCATAGCAGTACTTTACCGGAAAGAAGGTGAATGGAGAGGATGTGAGCCAAATAATGGTTTAGAAAGAGAGGGGAAAAAACAGATGACAAACACATTATTATGCTTTTGTTTTGTCTGTTGAAAGGGAATGGTTTATATTTGCCTTTCCAGGGGAACCAGAACAATGCCTAGAATGGACTGCAGGCAATTTTCACTAATCACACTCTGCTCTGTGGAAACCTACAAACCACACACACATACACACACACACACACACACATACAGACACACACGCACACACACACGAACAAACACGCACAGATACATATGCACACACACACGTGGGCATGCACACGCACACACACACACACAGTCACTGTGCCAGTCTTCGCTCGCATCCTTATCTTCCCACTCCGCAATCTTAACATCATAAACATTTTAAATGAACCGGCACAAATGCTTTCCCTCGTGCGATATCGCCTGTTTCAGCTTAACCTCCTCTTTATTCGCTTTCTGCGGGCCCCGCCGTTCACCGGTGGAAGGGAGGGAGCGGCATTTTACGGGAAGAGGGGCGTTCACGGGACGTGCCGCAGGAAAGACGCAGAGGGACGGCGCCTGTCCGCCCCTAGGAGCCGCGCGGCGATCTTCGGAAGCGATGGCCGCGGTAATCTCTCCGGCGCGAACCTCTCCGGTGGAAGCAGACTTATCGCGGGCACACATCTGTGTGACACACGACCCTTGGAATGTGAGATTTTTATTTCCTCCATTTTAACATCTGCAGTGGATGCTGGAAATAAGGACGGGCACCGAATATGTCCATTCGTATTGTTTTTACATGTTGAATGGAATGTTTCATATTACACTGCACACTGATTCAGAGTACAGTACATGCATTTATGGTAATATAAATTTTATGACATTAGAATGTTTTGTGTTCTACTCCTTATTTATGATAAACGTATTAAATGTACTCCGTGGCAAGAATGTTTTAAAGGGTATGTCCTTGAAAAATGTCACAACAGTGGGCAGAAAGCAAAAAAAAAACAAAAAAACTAAGTGTGTACATAATCTAATATTACCATTAAAAAAGGAAAGCGATTCTTCAGTCAAAATCACATTGAAATGATTTACGATGTCATCGCTACAGTTCATGTGCAAAGATTACTTTGGCAGACGGTGTTTGGTCTCCCCGCATACTAAGATGAGGACAGGATTGAATTAGGCGAAATCGGGTTCTGTTGAAGAGCTAAGGAAAAGTTAAGAATTTTAACTTTGGTATTTGATATGTTTTTGAGTTGTCTCGGAGGCCCATGCTGATCCCATGCTTGAAAGCCTTTGCAAGGCCTTCTCAAATCCTCTGCTCGCCCTAATGTTGGCTTTCCCACATAGATAATTCATACTTCTGTCAGGGGCTGCTCAGTAACCAGGGACTACTCAGCCCTTCAACGCAAAACCAGCTGCTAGGATGCGTAAGTGGGGATTTTTATATTAGTCGAGGCAAAGATTCAAAAGCTCTGGCAAAGCCATTAGCGCTTCTTTTTAAAACAATTTACCGGGAGGAGGAAAAAAAAAAAGGCCTCACGCAACACCACGCTCCAAGAGGAGACTATTAGCAGATCGGTTCGGAATGAGGAGTAATTCTGGTGTATATGCGGTTGACTTGCAGCTGAGAGGGCTTCTTAACCTGCTCTGGAAACCATCTGGGGCAGTGAGGGGAGGCAGGGGCCGATAAAGGTGTAATCAGCAATCAGAGAGCGGAAGCGGTACGTCAGCATTGTAGCGACGGCTTCCCCGGAGAGACAACATTAAACAGTCTGAGGTGGGTTTGCGTCGAGGCTGCAGCCATGTGCAATGCCACTAAACTGGAACGAATAAATAAATGAATAAAAATGAAACGGAATCCAGTTTATGGCGGTGATTTAAGTGCTACTAGCTACTATTGCTGGTTCTGCTGCTACTACTGCCGTTCCTGTGGTCGTTCGTGTTGTTGTTGGTCCTGTTTGTAAATACATTTACATCGTTTGGCAGGTGCTCTTATTGACAGTGACTTACGGAAGTTCTTTGAACTTCAGGTTGACACCATAGCTTTGCATCCTGACATTAACAAGTATGAGAATTCTGGAGACAAAACAGTACTATCTACACAATTAGTGCTGAGGTTGTTTTGTAATTTCATTGCTAGTTTCAAAAGGGTAAATGCTATCATCATAGGGTAAGTATGGGGTATGATAAGATAAAAATATTTTTGAGGAAAGTAGATTGGTCTTAATTTTTCTTCTTCATATCTTCTTCTTCATTCTTTCATATCTTCTTATCCAGGATATGGCTGTATAGAGCTCCCGAGGAGACATTTGAAAGCCCTGTTTACAGGTTGCACAGGTATCAAACATTGTCTATAGAATGCAGACGTTTTTAGATTCTTCCGGGGTATTCTTGGCAAGAACGTGGCAATGGAAGTGACTTTAAAGGCTCCCGAGTCACTTTTCGAACCCCAGCATGGATTTTGCTTTGTCACCATATAAGCAGGTCTTGAACTTGCGGTACGAACGGGAGTGGGAGCGCTACCTGCAGCATATTTTCGGAGGTGGGCAAATGTGGCATGGGCCATTTCCAACGTGACCCTAAAAACCCTCAGCTCACAGGGTGTACATTTCGGTCGGAGCCATGCCTTCGTGGAGGAAAACGCCCTTGTTCCTCCTCCCTCCCCCCCCTCTCCCGCTTGCGTAGAGTCAGTCCAGGGCTGGCACAGATGTGCGCTTTTATAAAAAAAAAAAAAAGAAGGAATCTTTTGATTCTGGGAAGAGTGAGGACCCTGAAAGTGCAGCAGCCTTAATTACGTTGTGAGGCAGGTGGGGGCTTCAGGGGGAACCTCGGCCAACGCGCGGAGGACGGAGTGTAGCACAGTGGGTAAGGAACTGGGCTTGTAATCAAAAGGTCGCAGGTTCGATTCCCGGGTATGACACTGCCGTTGTACCCTTGAGCAAGGTACTTCACCGAAATTGCTTCAGTATATATCCAGCTGTATAAATGGATACAATGTAAAAAGTTGTGTAAGTCGCTCTGGATAAGAGCGTCTGCTAAATGCCTGTAATGTAATGAGAAGACGAGTGGTTTCAGTGCTCAAAGGCCCGTAATGCCACTGTTCAATGTACCCATTTTACTGAGGTTGGAGGGAGAAAAATTTTTTAAAAACTTCCCTCAAAAAAAAGTTGGAAACGCTACCATACGGTCGCAGCTGAGTCTTTTTAAAGCGATGTGTACGCTTGGAAGCGAACTGAAGGTTCTTCACTTAACCCCGAGCTCAGCAAATGGCTTGTCCAGATCTTCGGCGAGCAATGACTGTTATTAATGCGTAGCCTTTTGTGGATATCCTGGGTATTCCTTTTCTTGCCATGAGTTAAATGCAGTTTACATGACTTATAGGCTAATGCATGTCCTTTTATTTTTCACCTAAATATCTGAAAGGTAAGATTGCCCCGTATACGATCAATATTTCTCCTTAAAGGCAACTGTTGTCCTTTACACTTGCAGTGCACATGATCAGCAGTTACAAAAATGAATAACAATTTAACAATTTAGAATTATTTTTTTCCCCCACTGGAACAAAGTAGCATTTCTTTTGCAAGTCAAGGTTAAGGATAAGGGATTGAGTCACAGTGTTTTGTTTTTTTTTTTGACACAGGAAGTTATCATGATGCAATTGTTGACAATGAATTCTTTAGATATATCTGTAACCTGAGCCTTTCTTCTAGGCTCAGTGTTATTCTGTGAATATCAAGATGCATACACATAGTTTTGCCACGCAGGGTTTGTACCCTTCTTTTGAACCAAAGGAAATCACAAATATTATCAACAGAAAGATTAACAGAATACATTATGTCAGATTCTTGAGTATAGCACTCCCATAACTGGAATGGAGACACCTTCTGTTTAAGAACAGATCGAATGTTGATGGCAAAATGCAATATGTCATCACATTCTAATGATGAGGGAGCAACTGCATATCAACCGATAAATTTCAGCATGAATTTCAGTCAGTGCAGCCTCGTGCCTCTCTGTGAGTCCCCCTCTCAGTCTGCTGTTCGTGAAGCTCTGAGCCCACCTGGGGAACAGATGAAGGAATATTATGCTGTTCGGTTTGAACTGCAGTGACTGGAAGGTGGATAATTGGGGTGTTTTTGCGGTGCAACCCTCTGCCTGGTTCAGGGAGGACTCCTCAGGTCTGATAGCCATCTTCTCTGGCAGTCCAGGGCATTAATGACAAATCTACCCTGACCCGGGCACAGCTGGCCATGAACCGTGGCCTCTGACCCCTGGCAATATGGCTGCCATCTTCTCAATTGGCAGTCATTGGTCAGAAAACTAAATTGGGGAAAGACAACTGGCAAAACAGTTTAAATGCTTCCATTTGGATATATGGCATTGTGAGCAGTTTGACAATGTTGAGAAAGAGAGTGTGTGTGTGTGTGTGTGTGTAACAGTGAGAGAGAGATTGTGAGCAGTTTGACACAGTTGAAAGAGAGAGAGTGCAGACTGTCAAAAATGAAAAAGTGCTTGACTGTCAAACTTTGGCATTTATCATTGTCATTTTATTTCCTGATTTAGGACAGTGTGACTATTGTGTTTCTTCAGGACTGAATTGGTGTCACCTTTCAGAGAGCACTTTGAATATTTTTCTAGTTTATCTTCATACGTAACCCTTGCAGGTATTTAACAGGTAGTCTTTGCCAAGAAAACCTCAAACTGGTTCCCCAGTTTCACAATGCCTGCCTCTGTCCAAGCACCATCACATAAACACACACATGCACACACACACACACGCACACACACACACACACACACACACACACACACACACCTGTTTAATCCCTCATTGTCAATGTTTACTGCAAGGGCTTTACAGCATAAAGGCCATCAGGATATCTCATATCCACTCACCTTTGTGATTTTGCTATAGATTTGGAATAGAAGTAAACACCTGTGTTGGAACGGAAAGTATTTGCGGTCTTGACGTGGGCCAATCTGCATCCGGAGCCAGTGTCCGATTCCATTTTAGTTTATTTGGGAATAATACGCCTGGTCATGTAGACCTATTCATGCACGTTTATTCCCCCTTTACTTTGGGCATGTCAGACGTCACAGCCTCCAGTTAAGAAGGGGATTCAAGGCTGCGCCCATGTTCACAGTGGGGTTATTCACAGTCATTTCTTTATACGGAACAACAATGGCCCTCGCTGGACTGTTGTCAATTTTCAAAAACGGCTCTGCCTTGTACAGTTGTCTAACGAAACACTGTATTTCCACAGATTTTGCTTGGGACATATGCGTGTTAGTGGAAACATATACAGGGCTCTGTGTGACTCATTATAATAGCTTTGAAATTTAAAATGGCAGTTTCTGATTCTAATACTGTGGGAATTCTCGATGTGTGTTCAGTATCTGCACGTAATGTTCTGGGAATGCCCTGTCATGTAGCCATTTTGGATTTAAATGCAAATAGACTGTATGCAAGAAACAGCTTGTATATATATTGGCAGCTTTACCTCTTGTATGAAACCAACTAATAAGGGCAGTTAAGGTCCTGTTATTAATTAAATTTCCATGATGTCTCGTGTGGTAAACCTCAGCAGTATTTGGAAACCACAGATCGGTTTTCATTCCACAACGTCCCCGTCCTTCCAATAATTGATTTGTTTTACGTTGTGTGAAATACAAGCATAAATGTAAATTGTTCACCAGAAAATAAAAAATAAACAAATAAATTCTGTCTGTGTATTTGTAGAGCCCAAAAGTATCATGGAAAATAAGTCCCGTAATGCGAACCTGGAAGGCCGTTGTTGGTCGAACCTCATCCCGGTTTCCGCACCGCGAAGCTTGTCGAACAATGAGTCGGTCACAGTTAAGGATGTTGGGTCGGGCTGGGCGTGCGGCGTGTGTAATTTAAGCATCAGTCACCACGTTTATTACGCTCACAAAGCGCACAGTGATACCTGACCAAGGGAAGCGGGAGTACGTCATTAGGCCAGTGACATGTTTATTTCTACAAGTTACTTTTTTGGGCTCTGAAAAAAAAAAAAAATAATTTGAATCTTCTCATGAAACCCGAAGAGAATATTGTGGCAGAAGCTTGTCATCCGTCCAGTCAGGCCGAGACTAATTCTCGCCGAAATGACTCAACTCCAACTCGGTGCGATGATGTCAGAGCTTACAGCGTGAACAGGGAGGTTCTGTCGACCGGTGACATGTCCTTACAGAACGGGGATTATTCTGGTCTGTTGCTCTTGTTGGTCTGGCACTTACTTCATCAGTAATGCTACTTCTACAATCACTGCTACTGCTACTGCTACTGCTACTACTCCATCCATTTTCTAAACCACTTACTCCTGGTCAGGGCTGCAGGATGGCTGGGTCCTGTCCCAGCAGTAATTGGGTGAAAGGCAGGAATACAGCCTGGACAGGTCACCAAACCATCAGAAGTTTGAGTGCCAGCTAATTGTGACCATCAGATCAGATCTCGTGCTTTCTTGTGAAGAGAATAATTTAATTGACAATGATGAGCAGCCACTACCGTCTTTTTTAAATAAATAAAAAACTATGAAAAACAGAAACTGGCACTCACTTTTCAGGACCAAAGGGCCAGGCACTCTCATCAATTATTTATTAATTTTTAAAAGTGTGTCAAGTTTCTATTCTCCTCTGAGTACAGCAGAGAAATATTAGTCTTTACCGTCCCCATCAGCAATTTACTCTGCACAGACCTTGACATGGACATAGGCGACACGGAGCTCTTTCATGCATGTATTATATATTGGAATTAGCATTTTATTGATCTTTCCTCACAGCGTCCTCACAGAAACGCTGTTGTTGAAACGGTCTGTTGCATGGCAACAGTGTTTCTGCCGTGTCATGTGAGAGCTGCATGTTGAAAGACAGGGGAACTTTATTAGCCGCAGGCCTCATTTCCACCGAGGCCGAGCTTAATTAAGGATTTGAACCGGGCCCAGTCCGGACTGCCAGGGCTACCACAAGGTCACAGTTGGTTTGGAAAAAGCTTTTGTATCAGGAGCAGGACGGCAGGGAACAGCCAAAAGGAATATTTACACAAAGACGGTGAAATTGCCGAGCGCATGGGTTTTGTCTTTCTCAGATTCTGGCACCTCCGTCTCAACATTTAAATCAAAGCTGAATGCAGTGCGGCCATCGTTTTTAACTCTCAAGCACGGCGTGGGTGGACCGCTGGTGTCACGTTTGCAGGTGGCTGATGGGAAGGGAGCAAGTGGGAAGGGGGGGCGGGGGGGGGGGGGGGGGAGGGGGGTCATTCCTCTCCATTTAGAATGTGTTTTGCTCTTCTGTCTTCGATCATCTGACAAAAGCCTTTCCTCTCTTCCTGAGAAATGTGAACTGGTTACAGCGACTAATCAGGGGCCTATAACTGTCTCACCAACTGGCCCCTAGAACGTAGAGACACAAAGATTTGAGGACGCTAGAGCCAGATGCGTGTCTCTCTTCAGGGCAGCGCTTCAAAACTCGACCGTGGGGCCCGTCCGTGCACCAGAGCTCACTCACCCACCCGTAATGCATCACGTCAGCAAGGGGAGAAATACAGTTGGCCCCCACACCCTTGAATGACGCTGTTTCAGGTGTTATAACCCATGGGGGGGGGGGGGGCAATGGCTAGGTGAGGGAAACGAATCGTTCCCTTGTACCTTCCCGTAAATCTGAAACCTGACATGGCATTTTCCATCTTATTTTGGAAGCAAAATATATTAACTGGAATAGAACAGTTATAAATTGAGTCCTTGAAAGGGGGGAAGGGAAAGTAAAAAAAAAAAAAAAAAGTTTAACCTGAGCGGTCAGAGCCGACTTTCCCTGAGCATTTCAAGCGGTTAAGAACTGCGTGATGTTTTTGGCCAAGAGTTGTTTTTTTTTTTCTCTGGTTTTTTTTTTAAGGTAGCAGGCGCCTACAACATGATCCGATTCTGGCCAGCGCACACGCGCCGTTCCCAGGGGATGCTGCCCCACCGCGCCCTCCACCCCACCCCAAATAACACACACACACACACACACCCCACGGCTTCAGCGGCAGCACAGTGCTCTCTAAATTGCTAAAGTCTGTCCAAACAAGGTGGGGAGACTGACTCTCATTACTGCCATATTGGCCGTTCTTTGCTTTCTTTTTTTCAGAAAGAAAACAAACACTTTTATAAATGTTTTATAGTGTGTGTACACACACACACACACACACTCACGCACACCACGCATGTAGAGTAAAAATCCAATTAATAGGTTAAAAACTGCACACAGGTTCCAAGAACAGCTTTTTATTTTGTTTAGTCTTGTTTCTATTTGCTTTTGAAGGGCCCTCTTGTTCCAGCCCTCTTGTCCCCCCAGCAGATTGAGTAAGATTCTGTTAGAGAGGTGCAGTTTACACACTCTATAAGTAAATGAGGAGCGTAGGAGCGTATTTTTTATTATTATTATTATTATTATTTATTTATTTTATTTTTTTAAAACAAACTCTGATTGGAATCTCTAATTACGTTTGGAATTCCTGACCGTATGACATCACAATGTCAGAGTGGTCGGCCTCGACGCACTCAGGAACCCATACCCGACCACGGCATGTGTCAAAACACAGAATCGCTTTGGTTTGGCTGCCCTGGAAACAGTGCTTTTTTCATTTTCAAAACATGGGGAGCGAAACCTTCTTCATCGACGTTCACTTGACCCATCATCTAGTGCTGCTGAGACAATGGCCATCTTGTGACCAGAAACCAGCAGTGACACATAGAAAGTCACAGGCATGACATCTGTGCCTTCATAATTTTCGAGAGAGGTACTCTGTCTTTGTGCTTGCATAGTGACTTAATATTAGCCTGTATATATAGAGAACATGTGGAAATACCCTCACTGCTGTTTTACTTCATATCTGTAAGGTTATTCCATTGTCTCAAAAGTTATTCTTATTCTTAACCCTTGACTTCATAGCCAGTGACTGTAAATTTGGTTCTTGTTTTCTGTTTATATTTGTAGAATCAATTATCTGTATTTGCTGTATGTCTTTTGCCTATGTAGCTTCTTTGAATAATAAGATAAAGGTTAATAATATTTTTAAATGTTCATTCAAAACAGTAAATATCAATAATCTACTGGATAAAAACATTTTTTTCACAGACAAATATGATTTATGCTCCCCATGCCTTCATTAAAGTGGATTTTTAAAATACAAATCACATTTTTATCACAAATGAATGACACCTTAATTGTTAAATGTGATCTGGCAAAGCTAAACGGTAACCATTAGCTATATATGTTGTTTATGTTGTTTGGAATTGAGATAAAGAGAGAGGGAGAGAGGTAGAGGAAGAGAGAGAGAGGGGGAGAGGGGCAGGTCAGTTATCTGCTTGTGTCCCCAGGCTGTGCCATACAGTGATCTTCATTGGTCCCTGTGGGAGTTTTGCACCCTCTGGTGAAAACTGTTGGTATTTCATGTAGTCCAAGAATACTGAAATTTAACCTAAGGCACCAGTGGTCTTGTTCGGGATATTTACTCCCAAAGTACGTAGTTCAAAATATGAGAAATGGTAAGTAGTTGTTGAAATATTCAATGCAGAATATTTTACAATCAGGTGGTGCTACTGACATTTTGTGCAATATTTCCATTTATAACTCTACTGGGAATGCAATAATGTGGAAAATGTGTTGTTATAAATTAAATATATCAATACTGAATATATTGTCATTTTGTATTATAAATATATTCATGTTATTTTTGTATGTATTAGCAAATATTAATCAAGAAAATATCAGATTTGACTCATCTGCAAAGGGGATAGTTTTCATTTGACACAGCCACAAAGACCTTACTAGCTTCAAATACATATCACTATGATACTGTACTACTCTCATTAGGATTATGTGTGCGCGTGTGTGTCTGTGTGTTTCTGTTTCTATACTTGGGGTTTTTGTGTGGGTGTGTGTGTGTCTGTTTGCCCATGTGTGCATGTGCATGTGTGTGCTTCTGTGCTTGTGGTTTTGCATGTCTGTGTGTGTCTGTACTTGGGGTTGTGTGTGTGTGTGCGTGCGTGCATGTGTGCGTGTGTTTGTGTTGACAGAAAGCAGCTGAAAGTCAGGCAGCACCCGCTGGGGTCTGTTAAGGTCATTTCAACATAATTACCCACATCTGGGGAATCATTAATTAAGTCAATCAAATAATGTGAGCCCGGTGTCTCCTTCTGAGTCAGAACAGGAAGAGGGGCGGGAAATATGCTAAGGGACATTAATTGGAAAGCTCTGTTGCAATTATTTTATTTAGAATGAAAACAATCCGCAACCCGGGAGGGTCCCGCAGGTTTTTCCCCTTCAGATGCAGAATATGGACCCGCTCATTACCTTCTTCGTGTAAATATAGCACTTTTCCAGAGCCACCTCTTTAACAACAAGTGCTGCTACAACAGCCTCAATTAATCCCTCGAGACTGGTGTGTGTTTCACCGTTAGGCATGGTGTCTGGTTGTCTCCATATGTTCCCCCCTCCAGCCCCACCCCCACACGCACACGCACACACACAAAACACACACGGTTCGTGCTCATTAACTTGCAATATATCACATCTTGTTTTTGTTTTGTTTTTTTTTTCCTCCGTGTCTTGCAGTTTAGTATGTGTGCTGTGATTGGAGACCACTGTGGAATAACAACTGCAAAAACCACAAAATACGCCTGTGGGCCATCCTATACTGCCCCCATCCCCGATGCACCAGAATCCATGGTCTGCAAAACACCTTCATCCCCTGAATGGGGGATGAAGTGGAGAATGCACATTTTTTTCTGTTGATGTAAATATTCATTTTGACAGTGATCCTGAGCAGATCTGTGCAAACTCACTCCGCAGTCAGTCTGGCTTGTCCTCCGAAATGTCATGACATCACAACTGGAGTTATCACAGCTGTCATCTGTGAATCTTCCATAATGTATGTTGAAAGTGATTTGTGAAGGGATCCCAGTTATGGTTCTGAAGTGTGGCAGACTGTGACAACCCAACCACAGGTTTATCTTTTCATATTATTATTATTATTATTATTGGGAAAATACGGAACAAACAAACTTCCACCCCATTTTTAGCAAACATGTCAGGTTGGTTGAACAAGCAGTAAGGTATGCGTTTTCAAGAGTCTCTAAAACGATTGAAAAAGTAGATTTACAGCTGCCCGTTCCTGTTACTGCATGAGAATGGAGGCACTGAAAGTATACCTGCTCCTGTTGCATGATGGGAATTGGGGGTTCCCAGCATGCCGCAGGAATGGCAGGGGAAGCCTGCCATGCAGTGTCTCCTCTAACCTCAACATCTGGCATAACCACAGGCCCAGAGTCAGTGTTTCTCCACGTTACACACCTGGGTTCAATTACCATTTGCCCTTACCTTTGGCTTAAAATGCATGTGTTAAGTCCAGCGATTAAACAGAATCAACTGTGAAGAAGGAAAAGGTGCATTTATGTATATTGTAAGCCAAAGTTGAGGACATGTGCCTATAGGACCCTGGCAACAGTTATCAAATTGTATAAGAAAGTTATTTACCCCTGAGAAGTAACTCCATACCGGGAACAGTTGATGAAATGTCCTGAGTTACAGTGAACGGTCATACAAATATGCAACGGTGTACTGTAGAGCACATTACAGGAAGAAGGCCAAGAGATTATTTTAGCCCCCCTAACAGAATTTAGCTTAAGCCGGTACCAAGAACGCCATGGTGATGGAACAGGGCCTTCCTAGGCTTCTGGGCTTGAATTCTGCCTGTTGCACACAGTGCCGCGTTAGCTTAATTAATATTATCTTATCAGACACGGTTTCAGTCTCTGAGGGATTTGTCTGCGTTCTCCTTTGGCTAATAAATAAAGAAATAAACAAATTTGCATGGTCTGTGATGACCATATTTTACAATACAATGATTCTAATATGCTTAAACATTACTCGTACCTTACATTTTTTCATCGATTTTTTCCTTGTGTCTTCCCTTGTTTGTCCTTTTGCACTAGAAAAACAAAAACAGATCCAGCCTTCATTTTGTGCTCTCTCTCTCTCTCATGCATCATTCTGTTTTTTAAAGGTTCTACAGTGTCACACTTTTAATTGTTTTCTGTTTCCTAATCCAAATCTTTTGATTGTATTGAAATTTTAGCATTCATGAGATCTTTTATATCTTAACTACCATCACGCCCCCCCCCCCCAACACACACACCAAAAAAGTAGCCTTTATTAATTCTTAAAAACACACTGAGAAAAACACTCAGATTTGATTGTCTGTAGGATGAAGCATCCAGTCTCCAGTCTAATCTTCTGCAGCTGGGATAAATATCCACCCCCTCAGCAATGGCCCACCCCCTTTTTATGATGTCACATCCTGTCAGACAGCATGTGGTTTTAAGATTCATTTTCTTTTTGGAGAAAGGAATGAATGTCCCCTGGGTCTCTGAACTGAAAAATGGATCTGCACAAAAAAAGAGCAATTACACCACTGTAGATAACATCACTGCAGTCCCTATTTTAAATATGTAGGCTATAAGGTAATAATATAGTAGTATGTATATGTATATACCACCAGCCTGCAGACCACCAGCTGATCAGCATGAGCCAATCCCAGCCAAGGACAGCCCATTCCACGCAGCTGCTCCTGTGCAGTTAAGTAAAGAATCCGTCTCGTCCCCATAGCAATGCTACGGCCAGTCACGCAAGACCTTGTGGAACTCCCCACCTCAGTCATTACAGGATATGACTGATGTTCACTTTTTGTGTGTGTGTGTGCGTGCAAAATTTTCACTTCCAAGAGGCACAGGTCATAGTGTTGAATTTGTACCATTGTTGTTTTGTCTCCCCCCTCCCTGTTCATAGATTTAGTTGTTTAGTCCACTGTGAGATGGGGGTATGAGGACTGGTAGGGAAAGAGTGGATGTTCCGTGTTTATAAAACTTCTCAAGAACCTTTCAAACGTTGAACATTGTTTTAGATATTTGTCATGTCCTTTTTTACTAACCCTACCGCCCCCCCCACCCCCACCACTCCATCTCTCCTACCATTAAGATTTTCCAAGCAAACACGCAGAACCAAGAGAATCTTTTAATGCTCGTAAAGGTGCCTCCTAATAAACATCAAACATCAGACTGACAATACATTTTCTTCCTAGTTTTTTTTAATTTATCTTATAGATGCACAGAAGCCATGTTAAAGTGTTTGGGTTTAGTGCTAGGTTTTGTACGCGATGTAAACATAGCCAGGGAGACTGTGATGAACGAAGGGTCCTGCATTTCAACACTACGGCTTGTGATTCAGAAAAAAATATTTGCCCTAATCAACAAATTTGTTTTCAGAAATAACATATTTTCTCAAATTAAAAAAAAAGATGATTAATGGAAAATCGTGAAGATTGATTTCTCTAACTTCTACCCTGTTGCATATTAGATTTTTACCGTACGTGAACGCAATATTTCTGCCTTGTTATCTGGACTAACTGCACAGATTTCGAGATTATGTAAGCAAGCTGTTTTCTCTCCATATGCTGCAGATGTGTGCCACGCATGTTTAAGACACACGCAGAGTACTGTATATACATGTCATAGCCACGCTTCGGATGGAGCGAGGCAGTTCAGATATGTATCTGTGATATGCTGAGTTGGAAAGAGTGGGCCGAAAATCAAATTAAAAGCGCGTATGACATTTTAAACCCTTAAAAGCTCTGAGTTAAATGGCGTATTTGTGTTCCACGATTCCT
>NC_049217.1:23932132-24134632 GCF_013347855.1 Anguilla anguilla
AGGGCACCTCGCTTGGCTAAGATGATCAAGAGGTTTTTGTGGCCTTGTCTCTCTTCTTGAAAACACATGAATAGAAAGATTAAAAGAAAAAAGAAAGATTCATAATTTTCTTAGAAAAATATGGATGAATGAATTCCCTTTAAAGGTCAGCAGCTCTGCAGCTTTATGGTGAGGAAGCTACGTTTTGTCGAAGGAAGGTGAAAACATCGAGGAAAGTAATGAAATTGCAGAAAATTGTGCCGTTTAACCATTGAAGTCACTTATTCTCTGCTAAACCCATTGACATTTTACAGTTATAACTCCAAAGGTACATGTCAACAGGTGAACAGGTTTTTACATGTGAAACACGGATGCAAACGTGGTGCAGCAACATAAAGTTTCAGGTTCAAATCCCAGATGGGAGACTGCCAGTACACCCCCTAGGAATGTACTTAGCCTGGTCGAGTGAAACGTGGTTAAGTAAAACATCCAGTTGTATACGTGGATGGCAGGCATTTAGAAATAAAAAGAGCTGTGCAGGTCACTCTGGATAACGATGTCAGCCAGGGAGCCCTTAATAGTGCGCATTTAATTACATGAAATGGACTGGAAATTTTCAGTTGACGGTCCACAGGGTTACTTACGACTTACGGTGAAAAAAAAGAAGCAAAAATAAAAGCAGGTACAAGAGGGGACAGTGGTAATAAGTCAAAAGCACAAGCTGTTCTGAGTCTGGTGCTAGATGAAAGTCAGCCATGACCCTGAAGGTATTCCACCTTCAAAGACCATTAACACATGGGTTTTGTTTGGGCCCGGGGGCCAGCCACACCGAAGTCCACGCCCCAGATCGCTCAGGTACAGATGGTGGGGGCGCGCATGGCGGAGGCTCGGAGCAAGGTGTTCTGGGGTGCACTTTCATGTCAGCAGGAAGTGCTTGACCTTTGACCCGTCCCCCTTGTGACCTTAGATCCCTGCCTGTCAACACCACTTCCTGGAGTGCGGCGTAAAGGTTAGTGCGTGCAATGTGGCACAGCGTCCTGAGGCCTCTTGTGGTGATTAAGTGGAGAATCCAGGCGGCATCCGTTTATAATCCTCACTCCAGCCTTCTCTTTTCTTGCATCTCTTTCACCTCCTCTCTCTCCCTCTCTCCCATCAATTCGGTTAATCTTTTTCTTATTTCATTTTATCATTTTTAGGTTGTTCATCAGTGTACATAAAATAACAAGTGCAACTGCACTCTATGCTACACTATGCACTAATGGTGAATTTCGTAAATTTTTGTTGTGTGTGCAAAATTGTTTTTTTTTCTCCTCTTTAATAAGTCTTTAATGGTCCTGAATTTGGAGAACACAAAACAATTATGACGTGAAAGGAGCTAGCTAAATATAGGGATACTTATATTGCGTAAATGTCAAATGGAATCCAAGGCTCCCTAAATTTGATCCCAGCACGTGGGCATTTCATAGGGGTGAATTCAGGTTCTGACCTTGAAAGCATCAGGAAGATTTTTCCAGTGAATTGTCTGTTCTAAAGCCAACCTACATCTATGCCTACAACCTCACCAGAGATCAAACTTTAGTGTGAGAGGAAGAAAGGCACAAGGTGAGGTAAATGTAACATGCTTTTAGCACTGAATATATTGATTCCAATTGTAGGCATCCCATGTCAGACTTTTAAGTTGTACTTTTAGTTGGTACATTAGCATTTAAGTAGTTTGGATATAATATGAATGGCAAATTAAAGCACACAGAAGTTATGCAGTTGGAAGCAGAACATGCTGCCCATCAGTACCACAGCCATCAGGAAGAGCCTAAGACCACAGACACCACCCCATCAAACCACTAAGCCACCCTACACGCACACAGACACACACACAGAAGATCCATGGTATCCGTGGCTGCTGATGAAAGCTGTTGTTATTCCATATCTTTGGCATCTGACATAAGTTCAGCTTGCCCACCCTCAGCCCCAACCACGTCCAATTATTGCAAAATTTGGACTCAGGTCCAGGTTCAGTTGCTTTCGGGGAAACTGCTAACAGCCTGATAAGGAGGACCTAGAGAAAATGCCAGTGAGATGAGCTTTCTACAGAAGTTTGTCCTGGAGACACATTTCAGACCTGCTCTGCACAGAGGCCATAACCAAAAAATAAGCAAGCCAGGACGCCCGGACTTTTGCAAAGGGAATACATGGAGCAAAAATCCAGCCACTCATCGCTATTTCCTAAAGGAACCCGGGAACAGGGAGTCGGAGGCTAAGCTACAGCTATGTCCTACCCCAAAAGGCCCAAACTCAACACCAACACCAACGTGATACTGAGTGGGAAGATGTGGGGGGAGGGGGGTGGTGACTCATCGGTGACCACCCTGAAAGGTTGACTTGCAGGTAAACCCAGTGGCCCCCAACACACACACATACACATAGACACATACTCAAACAAGATTTTGGGGGGGAGGGGGATTTGGGTGGGGCGTGAAAGCCGTGTTTGAAAAGTGCCAGCAAGCTGAAGAGCGTCCTTTTCATCCCCCCTCCCTGCATCTGAAGTGTCCAGTTGCAAAAACAGAGGGCTTGAAAAGGGCTGTGGTTTGTGCCTTTGATATCTGGAATGTCCTCGGGACTTTGACTCAAAAACTCTCAGTCAAAGGGCACCAGGGCCTCGCCAATTCATTTTCCAGTCCCCCCCCCCCCCCCCCTCCAGTTTGCCTCCATCCACACAGAATAAGAGTAACTTTGTTTTCCCAGAAAGCATCCGTGCCGTTTGTACACGGGGTGTGTCTTTAATGTCGGAGAAATAACAAGCCGTTTGAAAAACGTCCTGCCCGTAACATCAAAACGTCCTGCCCATAACATAATCTCCATTTACATGCAGACCGCCGCATGACTTCCTATCTATCGACTGATGTGGAAACGAGGACGGACGACGGTCTCTTTGCTGACGCCTAGGCCGGCAACTTGTGTGCACGTCAGTTCTTTTTTTTTTTGAAGACTTAAAAGGACGCTACATTTTCGCCCCGCGGAGAGCAACTGCAATGGAGCCTGATGGGTTTTTATCATGCTGCGATATAAGAGTTTAAATGAGCTGAGCTGTTCTGTACAGAACCTAAAAGTCATGTCTTCTGAATACTACCTCTCCTGAAGCTGTCAGACGCCATTAGGTCGAAGCTGCTGACTGAAGCTCAACAGACATCCTTCAGTTTGGTCCTCTGCCACCGCGTGACACAGCAACATAAGTGAAGTTCCCCTTTTTTAATTATATTTTTTTATGCGGCCTCCGCGGTGTCTGCGGTGCCCATGATCACAGAGCGACACACAAATGCAGTCCCATCCAGAGGCGTGCACGCTTTGGGGGGGGGGGGGGGGGCATTGTGTGTCGTACATGAGCGGGAGTGCCAGGGAGCTTCAAAGACAGGATACGCAATAAAGCTTGATGGGGAGGGGGGAGGTGAGGCAGAAGGGGCGGGGGGGGGATTCAGTTGTGATCCGTGGGCCAAACAAACATTTGCCCTCCGGAAAGTCGCCACTTTGATCACTTCCCATAATTCTTTGATCCCCTGATTTTCTTAATCTGATAATGACGTTTAATTGATGATACGGAATGTGGGGACTCCGGCCTGGTTTTCGTTTTGTAATCGTCCTCTCTTTTGTGTGTTTTTTTTATTCTTGGGTCCTGCTTTTGTCGAGAGGAAGGTTTTGCATGCTATATCAACCCCCCCCCCATCTTTCTCTTTCTTCTTTTAAAAAGTAAATAAAGCCGGCGACATCAAAGCCGCACTCGGTTAATAAAAGAGGCCCTCAAATATTTTCCACGATGTTTGACATGGTTTTGGTTTTCGCCGTCCAGAAGAGCTACGACGCAGCAGAATTAAACGACAGCAGCTCTGCTCTGTTCTTCCTTCTTGGTGGTTATGGTGACCAAACCGAGACCGGCCCTTTGATGTCCGCAGCTCCAATTATTCAGAGGTACCCGCTCTGCTGTTCAATGTCCATAACCACCCTGCCCCACCCCTCAGCACTCTCTCTCTCACATGCACACACGCACACAGGCACGAGCGCACACATATATACATACACACACATAGATATGCACATACCGAACAGTCACACACACCACAGTGCACACGTACACACACACACACACACTTCTTTTTCCGGCCTGCTCCCCTCTCTTGTGATTACAGTGCTCAGCTATCCCAACTTGGGCACAGGACTGAAGGTCTCCTCCCTTTGAAGTCCCCAGTAGTCACTTTTGTTCCTGTCCTGTGATTGCTTCCATTGGCTGAGCAGCAGAGATAACTATAAGTGCAGCCCTTTGATATCTACATGAGACTGCAGGTTAGCATCCCACACCATCATATGTGCATATACACTTTTACAAACGCAGGAAAATATACACATGCACACAATTCTAGCAAACATGCAATATTATTTGGCAGGAAGTACAAATAAGGATTCATTTGTCTCATTCGTACATCTCATAAATTCCACATGAACTGTACATTTCTATGAAAAGACTAATTAATTTACAGGCATACCTTTGTGTGGGCGATATCATTTTGTGGTTCAGCAGGACATTCATACAGTGCACACAAGAGCAGATCCCAGGTGTGGGCACACATTTTATTGTTGGCAAGAATTCAGACCTGCTCTATGCATGTGAACCAAACGTCATGGGTATCTTCTAAGGCACCACAAGAAAGCTTTGCAAACAGTGTTTACCACGCGTGGACATCCCAGGGCATCCATGATCACGTTGTTCTGCTCTGCCCAAAGGGTCTGCTACTGCAAATACGAGGGAAAATGAAAATTCAAATGCGAATGGCCATTGTGAGCAGAATGAGGGCAGCTGTGCCACATGAAAGCATGCCCTTCTGTGAGAGACAGGCATAGATGAGAGATCCTCAGTAAGACACTTCTTTCGTCCACAGCTGTAATTACAGTCGTTTCTCCCTCTACTTTCAACGGGCTGCATCGGGGGATTGGGGTGAGAGTGAAATATAGGTCCGCATCTCCTACGCTGGCACGTCAACATCACTTTAAAGCCCAAAATGGCACAACAAAACCTTGTAATTTGCAGCTCTGCCGCTTCTCTTTCGCAGAACGCTTTTGTGTTTTTCACTTCTTCGTCCCTCAGCACCCAGTGGGTACCAACCAGGAAGGAGGGGATGTCCAGCAGAGAAAATAAGAAAAAAAAAATCTACTCCCCATTTTCATCAATGATGGACTGGATTCTTGGGACTGGATCACTTATCAGTTGAATTACCTAAAGGCTAGTGGTGGTCAGTAGTATCAGTAGCCATGACCAGTTATTTTATACCATTCCATCACCAAATGGACACTCAGATTTTAACTTGGTGGCTGCTGCCTGACCTGGCAACTAATAATGCTCGATGGTACCAGTGGCAGTGCAGTAACTTTGTGCTTATTTTAGTGCTGATTGCAAAAATACTTCACTTTTGCTGGTTGCGATACAGCTACGGTTCCGGATAACAATCACCAACAATGGCCTCACTGACTGACGAAAAAGAAAAAAAGAAAAACAACAGGAGAGAATGCAGGAGCGAAAGAGGATGCGAAAGATATGTGATATGTGAAAGTTAACCAGGGCAACGTGCCCTCAGAATAGCAAAGAATAGCAATGATATGAAGTAACATGGATGATGTGCCTGTAGATGACTGATATGAAGTCACAGGGGTGGTATGCCCTGAGGTAAATGATATGTTTGATGAGTGACACAAGTTTGAGTCATGTGGAGTTAGATGGAAAGAGAGACAGGGGATTAGAGTGAGTGTAAGACACAGCAGGAAGATGACATTCCAGCATTGAGAGAGAGAGAGGGAGGGAGAGAGGAAAGAAAGTGAGAGCCTGCAATCACAAATGATAGAAAATAACAAGTGAGCTGTGGGAATTTGAGGAAAGAGCACAAGTGTCTGTATTTGGAAACATCTGACAGTTAGGATAAGGTGGTAGACTGCTAGGGGGCTCATCCTGTTGGGGCACGGTTCCAGTGTCAACAAGATACAGTCCAGCACCGAATCCAGACTGCGTCCATGCCAACTCTGAGAGCGTAACGGCGCATAAACGTTGTCATGTTGGAAGGGAAGATTTCGATCAGTGGGGTTTTACTCCTCGGCACGGCACACGCCAGCGCCCTCCTCTGGTCATATGATAGGTTTGCAGTCTGCCTGCGCCAGCTACGCACAAACACACAACCTATCCAACATGATGACTCAGCCCAGCTGGTGGACAGCGAAGTCAATGGGAAGCATGCCCTGCAGACATTTCTACATACTCCTGTGTAGTCCTCCAGGGCAGATAGCCATGCTCAGAGCAGCCTCGGATAGTGCCAACTTACTTACTCACCCAACCCCCCCCCCCCCCCCCCCAAAGGAGTGGGGTTTATTAAATTGCAGAACTGGCAATGGCTGCCTGCTTTGAGGAAGACTCAAACAGCATCTGGGACACGTCTGTCATCAAAGTTGTCTTATGTTTAAATCGTTTTGAAGGCTTGCCCCCATTGATGCTGTCCTACATCCTCCCCCCTTCCCCACCCCCTTCAGACATCAATCTGTACGGCTTCTCTCAGTACAGAGATAGGGGCGCTTTCAACAGGAGGGACCGTTTAATAGCTCTGAACATCTCTGAGCCGAACTCATTACTCCAGTTTACCAGCTGCATTTACTTTCAGAGAGCAGGGCCAGAAGAAGCAGGGCCTTGTGTCATTCGTATGAAAAATGTGATTGAATGCGATGCGACAGCCCCCTGCTCCCAAATTTTTTTTGAGTGACAAAACGTTTGACAGCATTCAGCAAGCCAGTCAACAACAATGCCCTAAACCACCACCTCATAATTTATACCTCAATTGGAATCAAGAAATTCAGTTTTGTTTATCTTTAACGTGACAATATTTTTCTGCCTTTCTTTGTAAATATGTTACAGTTGCCAAGGCATCTGCTGTGCCTTTTGCTTCTGTGGTGCTGTACCAGTAATGACCTGAAGGAGAGCACTAACTCATCTGTGGATTTTACACAACCCCATGAAAGAAAGCATGGCACAGTGGCCCCATCAGTGAATTGTTAACATCTACTCTCAGGGTCCTGTCCTCTAAGATTGCAGCATTCGCTTCCAATGAACTTTACTCACCTGTGTCTTACCTACCTAATGTCTTACCTGTCCTAGTCTCACCTCTACTCTCTCTCCCACCCCATCACTTTCTCAACTTGAATTTTTCTCAAACTGCCCATTGTGACTGTCCCAGGGTCACTTCACCCATCACACCTCTCACCTGCTCTCAAAGGCCTTCATTGCCTCTTGTCTTACCCCTCCTTTACCCTTGTCGACCAGGATCCTCTGGTGCGCAATATGGACACTGCATTTAGTTGCCATGGAATTTCAATGGACCCACCCCAAGACTTCTTTCAGGTGACAGCCAACGGTATGGATAAGCCAATGGCACATCTCCAGAGTGAGCCGTGACCTATCCTCTTTCCCTGCGGCTGTGCCCCGGGACCCCCGTCCTGCCTGCGATGTTTGTGGCCTTCAGTGAAGGCCACAAACATCTCTCAAAGAAGAATACATGAGGCAGAGGGACCTGTCAACGTCACTCATTACTGAAAAAGCAACAAGGAAACAACACCAGCGAACATTTCTCACAGACGTATGTCAGCGGATGTCTCGTGGACAGAACTTTGTCAGGGTATGCGACTTGCACAGACTTGTGACATTGTGTGTGCTCATGAAAAAGGGAAGATATTAACCATACGGAGATAAGCTGATTGCCCACACCCGTCAAGCTTTCACCATGTGGCCAGCGGGGGATTCGCATTTGTTTGGGGGAGCCCGAATGGATGACGTGTCAAAAGGCTGATCGCCGTTATCCCCCAGCTACCCCGTCCAGAAAGGACTCACCTCTCATCTCTCAGAGAACTGCAGCTATTTAAAGCTCATCCTCTATGATTTTCTTCCTAAGAATTGCAGTTTGTCATTCTTTAATTAGAAGCCCTTGTGCTGGTACCGTCTGAGCCGGAGGAGCACGTTACAAAACACCTCCTTTCCTGCCAGCTGGTGTAATGACTTTTCTTTTTTAACAAGGCACCCTTCAAAATAAACTTTTTTTTTCGTTTTGTGAACGACTTTGTATTTTTTTCCTGGTGGTTTGCTGGGGATGGGAGAGTGGTGGAATGTGACCACAGTAGACAAAAATTTCTGAGCCTTTCAAGCGTCTTTTTCATTATGATGTTTTTTTTATGTTTCCGAAGTGCAGTAAACCATTTGCAGGGACCGTGTACTCATGCTGTCAACAAAGTAGCTTTTTTCGTGTCCACTCTGTAATTACCCCAATTAGCAAAGCGGCAAAGCTCTTTTTCTGGGCCCTAGTGGGCGGCAGTGTAGCATAGTGGGTAAGGAACTGGGCTTGTAACTGAAAAGTCCTAGGTTCGGTTCCTGGGTAGGACACTACCGTTGTACCCTTGAGCAAGGTAACTCAACCTGCATTGCTTCAGTATATATCCAGCTGTATAAATGGATGCAATGTAAATGCTATGTATCTGTAAAAAGTTGTGTAAGTCGCTCTGGATAAGAGTGTCTGCTAAATGCCTATAATGTAATGTACAGTAGTTTCAGTTATTGAGCATCGTTCACCATCTCGCTGAGACTACGTCGGTGAACAATTTTCATTTAATCTGCCTGTGTGTCTTTTCTGAAACAAACACAGCATCATTGCTTTAAAAAGAAACTGTGGTATTTGTCAGCGGTATTAATTTTTAAAAGTTAAACTCATAGAAATTTTTGGCTGCTAATGCACCTCACTGGTGTGTTTTGGAATCGTCTGAGAAAACCCAGGCAAACCTGGATTAATGTTTTTTCCTAGCTAAGTATTTTTCAGAGGTCTATGTTATGTGCATGTAATGCATAGTACATTTGAATAATTCTTGGATTTCTGGAGCATGTTATCCGCCAGTGGTGAAGCCAAGAATGCTGCTCTCTGAGAGATGGGAATTGCTGGTCTAAGATGAACAGTTTCAGAGGAGCTTCTGTTTTTCGGAGGCAATAAACAGACAGTAAAACACTTCTTTGGCCCATTTTCAAAGGAACGATTTGGCCCTTGTGCCTTGTTGTTGGCGGAGAGGAGCTCTGTCCCGGCCCCTAAAATTTGTGATTTGAAACCCGCCATCTGCCCCATGTCTCTGGCTGCCCGCCAGGCTATAATTCTCAGGAAAAAATTTTTTTTTCATATATTTTTATTTCTATGCATTTATTTAACTTAATTGATCTTTTTGGAGGGATAGCATAATTGCAGAGCATTTCGTTTCTCCGGTGCTTGTCGCACACATTTGAATGTCACAAAAAGCCAGAAGTTCATTTTGTTTTCAATGACCACTTCTGGTCAACCTCAAAGCTGCGGTCACCCACATTAACAACTTTCTGTGCCTTTATAATGGGCCCCAGATTTGGACTCCAGAAAGGATGCATTTTTCCTTTTAAAGGGTAATTCTAGGAATTCTTTTTGTGTGGATGCGCCCATTTTTAAAAATGAAGTAGTCAAATAGTCACAGAATGCATTCTTATGTTTTTCTGTTCTTGTTCAGAACAGAATAAGAACTTGAAAAACATTTCTAAACTCGTATATAAAGTATTAGGGGTTTTTCTGTTTTTTTTCAAAAAAGCATTTCCTGCCAATGAATGTTTGGAATTGTCATAAATTTTAAAGGGACTGTCCACAGCCTTTTTAAGTGGGCAAGAGGTTCCTGGTAATGTTCCCAGCAAAATGTGATTTTAAAAGGTTTGTTATTGTCAAAGTTTTGGTTTGTTTAATGAAGTGGTAATCTGTCTACACGGAGGGATCGACCTATATCTGAAGTTCACTCGGCCGGCACTAAGTTTACAAACTTTTTTATAATGGTAGTAAAGGAGGCCTTAAAGCCAGGATTTAAACACTCACGCTAACAAAGGCGTGGAAACACATCGCTGCAAGGCACCATTTCTTTCAATCTTTTTGCACGCTCTCTCTGGTTTCAAATCAACCGCTCGACTTGACCTGGCTTCGATGGGACCACCGTCACCACCCCCTCCCAGCTGGACTCAGGGAAGAGGAAATAAGCCATAGCAAGTCACAGATTACATGTGCCTTTTCTGGGGGGGCTCGTTTAAGTTCATAGGCATGAGCCATCGGACAGCTGACCAGTCTAGCAGGTGACGTATGTGTTCCTACCTTTGCATAGGCTTTTTTTTTTTTTTTTGTGGGGGGGGGGGGGGGGTTGAATGGTGTTGTTACTGACTTACTGGCACCTTCCCAGTGAGCCCTGTCACCTTTAAAAAAAAAATAAAAAAAAACAGGCACGGGAGAGAGGAGCATGACCCTTCTCTCTGCAGTGTGTTTGAAATGCTAACTAAAGAAAACAAGCTGGCTAATGGTTTTTGGATTTGTGTATTTTCTTTAGACTCCTTTGAAGTCCAGGCCCATGTTGAGTTTGAGACGAGCGCTGTGTTCTGTGCGCAGGGCTGCCAGGGTCCTAGCTCTGACCTTTGACCCAGCAGCTCCTGTGTGTGGGCTTCAAGCAGGGATACAATCTACTGAATACGAAGTTCATCTGTCTGTTAGCTTTTCTCCACATGAAACAGTAAAACATGATCCAGAATGTGAAGGCATGGTATACACATACATTACATGGCATCCTATACTGTAATAGATATGAGGACTAATATTATGTATCACAAATTGCTTTGTTTCCATGATTTGGTTGATTGTGATTAGATTTTCTTTCCGGAAAAAGTTTCTTTCCTGTTTGTATTCTGGTTTTTTGGCATTAGTGGAATACACTTTTCCAGAGCACCTTACACAACCAACATTCTTTTTACATACAATCCATTTACACAGCTAGATATTTTTACAGGTATACCAAGTTATGCAACTTTCAACAGTACAACAACACCACCCCTACTGGGAATAAATCCTACATCCTTTGAGTTACAAGCCTAGTTCCATAACTATTATACTATGCCACCCCAGAAGCTAGAGTTTCTGTGCTTTTTGTTTTAGCCTTTCGCCCTTGTACATCACTGCTAAAAGCGGTAAGTGTGTTGTTTGGGACATCCTGTAGAGAGCGAGCTGTCCGTTTTGGATCATGCTGTTCCCATTAACACCTATCCACCAGGAGGGTTCTGGAAGACACCCAAAGGTAGCCAAAGGTAACCTGTCCCGACTATAACTAAAGTTGAGTTGAGAACCTTGGGGTGTTCAGATGAGAACTGGCAGAGATCTAGAGATGCCCTCTAAACACTGTGCACAGTGACAAGCTGACTGCAGATGTGCTGAAAGGTCTGGCCCTGAAAGTCTGAGGTTTGGTCCAAGCGCTACGGTCAGACGCCAGATGGCTGAGGGGGGGGCGACTCACACTGCGGCCTTTTCCTCAGTTTGGCCCAGAAATTCCAGGAGCCATAACGGGGCTCTAAAAATGTTTCCAGTCTGCACGACGTTCGGCGGAGGGGACAGGGGCTCCAGTGTAGTGGCTCTCGAGTTCCTTCTCCCAGTGTCCCGCACAGCTTTTCCCCTGTCGCTGTGGTTTCCTCCCACAGAATACAGACACGCTGTCTAGGTTCATTGGTGCCTTCAAATGATCCACTGTGTGTCTGTGTCTGCGTGTGTGTGTATATGTGTTTTTGTGTGTTTGTATGTGTGTGTGTGTGTGTGTGTACTGTGATTCCCTGGCGTCCCACCAAGGGTGTGGCCCTCCCTTGTGCCCCGTGTCAGCGAGGTTCAGCTCTAGCCCACAGCGACCCTAAAAAGGAGACCTGTGCTTCGAGGGAATCACAGCCGGGGAATAATTCTACCAGATATTCCATAAACAGATTTGCTTCCATCTTCTCTCAGATATGGAACCAGAACTTTTTAAACCAGTCTTTGTTAGTCTACATTCTTTTCCTCCCAATCAGGAGTTTCTGGTTGCGTTTGTAGGCATTGTCCCACCAGGGATGGGGAGGGTATAAGTCAGTCAGGGTTCCCTTGTTAAAACTTGAAAGTGAGACTTGGTATAGAGCTCCAAGAAATAATAAAGCTTTCATGCAGCACAGTTAACATGTCGGCTAGCAAGCCTTCATCAGAACAGTAAGTGTGGGCAGTTTATTAGCCCATTTAAAAAGCAAGTGGTCTAACAGGTGTTACATGCAACCTGACCATAGGCTATATTTTCTATGGGTAGCATCTCTCAAATTAGCACCAGAATGTAAACATAGAATATGAGAACAAGAGAAAATAAGACATGTGCCATCCCTTGTTAACCACAGGAACATCTTCATGTGCCAGATTCTTACAGACTGGTTATCATCACAGCAAGGTGTACCTCTCTGTAGATTGGAGCAACCTGTATTCCTGTTTAAAATGGCCACTAGCTCGTTGGCTTGGGCATCAATGGAGCACACGTGCATCAGTGTTCCTGGCGCAAAAGTGGCACAACAGCAACTCCACAGGCACACAGGGGCCCTTTCTGTATTTGGGACAGGGAGAATCTTTTTCTCAAAAAAAGGTGCAGTCTGTTTGCCTGTTCTGTGGGGCATACGGATTGCGTGGAGGATGGGGGGGGGGGGGGGGGGGGGGGGGGGGGGGTGGGGGGGGGGGGGGGGGGGGGGGGGGGGGGGGGGGGGGGGGGGGGGGGGGGGGGGGGGGGGGGGGGGGGGGGGGGGGGGGGGGGGAGGGGGGGGGGGGGGGGGGGGGGGGGGGGGGAGGGTGGGGGGGGCGAAGAGCGTTCTGTCCAGAAAAAAGATTTCTCATTCTAAAAAGACCATTTTACTTTATTGGCCTTTGTTTAGCGTTAACTGCAGGCAAGATTCACGATACTGAGCAGACAACATGCTGAAATAGGACATACCGCATTGAAGTTCTTATTGAGCGTCTTCAAAAGACGTCTGTCATGGAGACGAATGGCAGCTTCCACAGTCTGGTTTATCTCCACCGAACAATGAGGACACTGAGGGCTCCAAACAAGAGGAGGAACTTAAAAAAAAACCAGTCACGCCAAAGAAGAGAAGTCCAACCATAGAGCCTCATCTAGAGCTATTTCTAGGAAGGGTCTTGTATGACAACAGCATAAGCCTTCATGGTTCACACACATTCATAAACTTTTATACCATGGCACACTCAAACAACAGCCAATGTCAACGATTGTTGATGTAATTCTTATGATGTCATTACTTAAATTACCTGCCACAAGTGTTCTGATGAGTACAGATTCCTGAAAATCTTTATCAGATTGTTGTTACTTTCAGATCCTGAATAGGTAATTGCCTTCTGTCTCCGAGTAAGATCCTTAATCAGATGTAGCGATTACCTGGCTGCATGACATACAACTCAAGATAGTGTGAGGATGTGATTTGCCCTGCATAAAATATATCTGTTAAACATACAAGACATTTTTTTAAATAGGATGATAAATAGCAATGATTGGTGTTTGTAAATGGAGGTCATATTATCAATGGCTGTATGTGATGTCTGTAACGGCTGTTGCTATATCTTTGTAGCTGGGGAACACAGCAGTCTGTGTTCCTGTATAGCTGTGGAAGACCGATAGCTGTACTTCTGTTTGTAGTTGATTCATTTGGGAACGTTGTAAGAAGTTACCTGGCAGACTCCCAAGCTGAGTTTCTATCTGTGTGAGTACCTTACGGCAAGATGTGTGTGGACACACACAGACACGCAACTACAATACACTCTTACACATAAACGTGCACACACAAAAGTAACATGTATTGTGGGGATTCATTAAATCTGGAAATTATAATTACATTTCATTTGATGTGAAGGACGGTCTGGATTAGGTGGGAGAGAACACACAGACCACATATACTGTGAGTCGGCTCCAGACAAAGACAAGCCGTGAACACAAAAACAGAACAAAGGGCACAGCCACTTTAAACTTAGTCTGAGTGTCCTTTAAAAAAGGGACTCGGTCACCCCTTCTCCAGCTTTTAATTAAACATCTTCACTTTGGGGTTTTGGAAATGAAAAAGACCGTCTTTGTTTTTAGATATTTTTAATGTGTCTGTTTTGCATGTGGCAAACTATCAAAGAGAGACATCTTTCCAAACTCTAACCGAAAAAGGTTCCATTCACAAGATGTGTCGAAATAAAAACAAAAAACTCTCCCCATGTCTGTGTTTCTTCAACCCTGTTGAAGGGGCTGTTTTAATTTGTGGCAGAGTATATTTAATCTTACTGTTGATGTTTTTCATCTATTTATTTATGTTTTTGTTGCAGTTACAGCTCCTGCAAAAACCATTCTAGATGACCCCACTGCAACGCTCTTCCAGATGAGAAGGGTGTTCACATATTTAGGCATACCCCGTTGTATTGTGGGTATGATATTTTGGCCTTCCTTCAATTATGGGTCTTTAAATGATAACCATTATCTATTATCCAAATATGCCCCATTAGTTAGCCAGGCAGAGAACCCCCCCCCTCCTCCAAAGACCTGGGTGTGGGTCTGCTGTTTCACTGTTTTCACCTGATATGATTTATTTTTTATATTATTCATAAGATAATATTACATTATTGTTTGATTGATTACATGCGTTTGAAAGTTAGTATAGCACAAAAAGCATACACAAGGTCAGCACCACAGGAGTATACATATCACGTTGCTGTCTTAACTGTGCACACACGTATACGCATATTAAAACTAAAAACACAAGGGTAATGACAGAATAAAGGGGCATCTATGCGGTTAGAATTTTTCCGACCTTATTTTCCGACATTTTTCGCGAAATAAAAATCTGACGGCCACGCAGAACGGTGCAACAGGACGCGTGGCGGTGTGAGCCCTACCAGAAGGCATGTTTTCGATGGCCTGTTCGTGAATTTCAACCACCACACACGCTTAAAAGTACAACAACAACGGCATGCTGTTATCCAAGTCTGTAACAGTCTGGTTAGACTGAAAACAAAAAAATAAATAAAAATAAAAATGGGGTGTACCAATAAAAATATTGTCAGAATGTTCTCAACGTAATCAGAGGCGATGTGTCACTTGGGCACTGGTGTGCACCAGAGGCATCATGTGTTTTGGGATGAAGGAACGTCCTGCAGAAGCCTTCAAAGGCCCTTAAGATGTTTAATTAATAGCAGAAAATCGCTCATTTGAAATGGGCGGCAGAAGAAGAAGAGGAGCATCTTGGTGTCTTTGATCATCTGCCCTCTTCACTCCCTGCTGGTGATTCACAGTCCCTCAGTTCCACTGGATTATAACAGGGTGGAGGCAGCCTTCTCCCCCCACCCCCCAACACAAAAAAGTACTGCAACCACCACAACATTTAGAAGAAGCTCACGGTTTATTCACACAGTGTATGTTCTCCTCTCTCGGCTGAAATACAGTAGCCTAAACTTCCTTGTTCCCTGACATTAAGGTAGTAATCAGCTTGCCACAGATCCTTAACTGACATAGATCACATGTGGCCTATAGTCAATTTAAGCAGCTGACCGTAGGTGGTCACTGAAGCAGGTCAGACAAGGGGACCTTAGTCGAGCCTGAACACGCAGTGTCCAACGTTGGATTCAATCCTGCAGCCCTTTGCTTTGATGTCTAATTCAACTACAGCCACTCAAAACCTTGGACAATGCATGAGACAGAGGTCTTTAAATTACACCCAACTCTAAATGACCTCGGTCTTACACAAACACACAAACATACACATGTACAAAAACCTTCTCATTAACTCAAGAAAAGGCAGGCACACACAAACACATGTCTGCAAACGCACATTTGCATGCATGGATCTCAAACACACACAAGGCAGACTGGGCGTTCATACAAACATACATATACATGTACATGATATACGCACATGTTCTTGTGCATGTGCACACAAACACACTTTGTGTACAGCCTTCAAAAGAAGCATACTCCCAAGACAGCGATTACAGCACATGCCTCCCTAAGCGATCACAGATTTGTGTACTTCATGGCAGTGGACAGAGCCCAGAAGAACAGAAGAATTAAAACACCACTCTAAAAATACATCTCCAGTCTTTATCTGGTCCTTTTCAGGACCAACCTCCTGTGTTCCGGACTCGTGTGCTAGCCCAGGGCTTCTGATAACCTGATAAACTTTCCTTCATTCTAACTTCAGATGCCATCAGAGGGGAAACTATGACACATCTGCCGAGCATCTTAGTGGTGATTACATGGTGATGTCTACTAATTACACTGGAAAGAATTCATTCCCTATCTGACCCTGTTCGTTTGTGTATGCGTGTGTGTGTGCGTGCGAGTGTATGTGTGTGTATGTGCGTGTGTTTGTGTGGGCATGCACGGGAAAGGAAAAGTCTGTAATGCATACTCTCAACTCTCTCTCACACATGCTCATGCATGCACGCACACACACGTACGCAATACCCCACCATTAGTCATAACAGAAGCATAGTTTTCTCCCTAATGGATGGTTTTGGAAACGGTGTCAAAGGTCAGGTGGCTGGTTGGTGGTAGTGTCTGTGTTGATGGTGGCGAACTGGTGGTGGTGTGTGTTGATGGTGGCGAACTGGTGGTGGGGTCAGTGTTGATGGTGCCTTGCTGGTGGTAGTGTGTGTTGATGGTGGCTGGTTGGGGGTGGGGTCTGCATCGATGGTGGCTGGTTGGGAGTGGTGTCTGTGTTGATGGTGGCTGGTTGGGGGTGGGGTCTGCGTCGATGGTGGCTGGTTGGGGATGGGGTCTGCATTGATGGTGGCTGGTTGGGGGTGAGGTCTGCATTGATGGTGGCTGATTGGGGGTGGGGTCTGCATCGATGGTGGCTGGTTGGGAGTGGTGTCTGTGTTGATGGTGCCTTGCTGTGGTGGTGTGTGTTGATGGTGGCTGGTTGGGGGTGGGGTCTGCGTTGATGGTGGCTGGTTGGGGGATGGGGTCTGCGTTGATGTGGCTGGTGTTGGGGATGGGGGTCTGCATTGATGGGTGGCTGGTTGGGGGTGGTGTCTGCATTGATGGTGGCTGGTTGGGGATGGGGTCTGCATTGAGTGGTGGCTGGTTGGGGGTGGGGTCTGCATTGATGGTGGCTGGTTGGGGGGGTGGGGTCTGCATCGATGGTGGCTGGTTGGGAGTGGTGTCTGTGTTGATGGTGCCTTGCTGGTGGTGGTGTGTGTTGATGGTGGCTGGTTGGGGGTGGGGTCTGCGTTGATGGTGGCTGGTTGGGGATGGGGTCTGCGTGAGTCTCTTTGGGTGGTCTGCTCCAGAGGCTGTTTGATTATTGCCAGATAATTGTTTACAATTACAATTGTGAATGGCTCTCTTGAGGAAGCCAAGGAATTTTGTTTTCTTTTTTCTCTTTTCTTTCCGTTGAAGAAAGTGGATTTCCCCATGGACTGGAGCCTCACTGTGGTCCTTCCTCTCGGAGTGTCAACCCAGAAAGGGTAAGGTTGTCACTGACCCCTGTGCCTCTTTCTAACTACATCCTTTCTCTCTCACACACGAACGCATAAACACACACACTCACTCACATGAGCACATGTACACACACACGCAGGTATGCACACCACATTAGATGTATAGAGATACCAACATCTCCACAGTACATTTGTGAAAAGCTCTTTCATTCTATAGACATTTGGGCAATAACTGCATTTCAGAGCTGTACAATTACAGCTTAACACTAAATGCAAAAAGAAAGAATGTATGTACTGACTTGGCTCCATTGGCTCCATCATTTACCTACTGAACTCTCATTTGAGGAGCAGGGAGTCTGCATAAGCCTTTGCAGCCACAGCAAACGTGAGAAAATTTCTGGCGGATTCTGTGATTAGCACATTGTCTCAATACAGAGATTGGCTTTTTGGTTTTAATATGTGTGTCTGGTTGGTTTACATGGGAACAACGTGACTTTATACAGGCCTGGAATTAAAAATGACAGGGGATCCAAAGCAGAGGAAGAAAATGGTGCCACTCTTCAGAGGAGAATCAAAGATCAGGGTTGAGCACTGACCTGGAGGCCCATTGCTGCCAATATACAGTATGAGCACCATTAATTGGCCCAGCAGACATGGTTTGAGCTAGCAAATTAGACCTGCACTAACTGCTATGCTGAAACGCATTAAAATCATTAAATTATTAAAATTGAATATTAAATAACACACCAAATCCATTGATGACATCTATGAATACAAAAAGAAACCTTGCTAAAAAATTATTTTCAGACAGAATGTCTAAAGACAACAGAAATAAAAAAAATCGAGAGTAATAACTCATCAAAACTTGAACTAACGCAAATGGGCAGACTGGGCAGAGCACGGAATCCTTCATGTACTGCAGATGGGATGATGCCCACCGCCACCCCCTGCCCCCCCCCCCCCCCCCAAAAAAAAAATAATGAAACATTTCTCCCTTCCTTTCCTTGAGGCCTGTAACAGGACAGCGGGAACGTTGGTTCCTGTCTCAGTGACCTCATCTGTCTTTGATTTTGCCCGGTTGAACGGCTCATGGGCTTGAAATAGGACGCTTTGATCCGGCTCAGCCAGGAATACGAACTTGTTTATCTAATGACGGTCTCTTTATGCCTTCTTAGGGGCTCAGCCCGCCGCTCCGATGCCTTGATGTAGGAGAAGGGGGAACGGGACCCTGTAGATGTTCACAGATTGAGTAATGGACATCAGAGCTCTGGCCCTGTCTCATATATTTACCCGTATCTGGCCCCATCCAGTCGCCCACCGCCGCCCCATGACACCACCCCCCCCGAACACCCCCGCTCCCATACAGATACACACATACACAGGCATACTCTCACTCACTCTCTCTCTCTCACACACACACCAGGCACAAACACACCCACGCTCCCATACAGATACACACATACACAGGCATACACTCACTCTCTCTCTCAAACACACACACTTTCCAATACAGATATACACATACAAAAAAATGGCACCATTCAGTACCTAGAAAGGTACAATCGCTCGTCACTAGTACCTTCAGAGGTGCAGTTTTGTACTTGTACAGAATTTGTACCCTTGTGTACCTTTATTTCTGAGAGTGTAGACAGGCATACACTCACTCTCTCTCATACACACACACACACACACACACACACACACATTCCCATATGTATACACACACCAACAGATGCACACATACTCACACATACTCAAAAAAAATAAACACTGACATACACCACACACATCTGCAGCCACACACACACACACACACACACACACACACACACACACACCTCAAAGCTGACTTGCCCTTCCAGACGCCTTTTATGTGCGGCTCTGCTTTTACTCAGATCCTGCTGGCCCGCTCAGTCTTGTGGGTTTGTTTGTCTTCGCCCCTGCCTGCTTCCTCTACCCTAAATGTAAACTGGGCGCAGGGTGCCAGCGCACAGGTTTGGGCTGTGAAGCTGTGCTTCGGCTGCCTTGTGCCCCGCTTTCCTGATCCTCGGTTGACACACGCCCCCTTCGATTCGCCTCCCCCTGCCAGAGGGATTACGGTTGGCGCTGAGCGTAAACAGCGACAGCGTAGCGTGGCGGTAGGGGAGTGAGGCGCATCACCGGATGGACGCAGGTTCGCGTGCTGGGCGGGACGCCCGCCATTGCTCCACTGAGACCGACTCGTCCTGTTTAGGCACTGTTCTAATTCGTGGATGGGTGATGCCATAGTCTGGTATCGAAGCCGGTCCGTGTCAGTGCTGAGTCTACCCACTGTGTTTGGCAGCCCCGCAGGGCAAAGTACTGTTCGCTGTAGCATCGCACGTGAGGAAGGGTTCCGTTTGGCTGAAACTGCAGTGTCTCATCACTCACTAATGAACCCCACAGGTCGACTGGGAGCCCACGAGTTCGCCAGTTGAGCTGACACACGGAGTGTCTTCCTGTGACTCTGTCAGTGAGTGAGGCAGTGATTGAGCTGCACGCCCCTACACACTGCATACACAGGGCGGATGGATGGTAAGGCCGTGGGTGCTTGCAATCCCCATAAATTAAACATCCTCTCTCTCATTATGCTCAGCTCTCGCAGCGACATTCTAGCTGTTTATTTCTGTAGCAATGATCCATTGGTTCAGAGGTTCAAATGCTGGACTGTGCAATTATGAAATTCTCTCTCTCTCTCTCTCTCTCTCTCTCTCTCTCTCTCTCACTCTCTCTCTCCCTCCCCCTCCCTCTCTCTCTCTCTCTCTCTCTTCCTCCCTCGGGCCCCTGCCGTCTCCTTTGTTTCAAAACTCGTTCAAATGTTTATGATTCAAGATATACATTCTGCTTCGCTGGCATGACTTTGAACTGCTACAAGACTAACAAACACGCATGCACAGGTCCTATTTATCACAAGGACCTGTGCATGCGTGTGTGCATAAGCATGCGCGCACAGGCCACATTTACTTAACAAGAACAGCTGAACAGGGCAATGACAAGAGAGCAGCACTTGTTGGCGGGTAATTGACGTTGCTAATAATTGACGTTTCAGTTTGATTTGTAAGATTCCACCAGGTTTGAAAAGGGAAAGGCAAAACAAACAAACTCTCACAAGCAACCAAAGAACCAAAGGGAAGCCCTGAGGTTTGGAGGGGGGCCGCTTAGCTGGGGGAGCGGGAGTCAGCCAGCAGCCTGACGGGTCACCTGGCATGCAGGTCAAGGGAGAGAGGCAGCCACAGTCACATACGCAGGATACTAAGAGCACAGCGATGGACACCAGCATAAGCAGAATAAAATCAGTCATCCCTCTCAAAAACAGGACAACTCCCTCCACCTTTCCACATGCTAGTCTGTCCAAACAAGCACATTTTCCCCAAACTTTCATTTTGCTGAGAACCACCACCACTTAATTTAACCTTTGACCTCAGGGGTTACACATTCCACAGCCTTGCACCTGCATACTTGGAAAAAACACAGGTTTTCTCCACAAACAGAAGGCACGCAAGCACAGAAACACCTGCAGACTGCTTGCTTACTCTGGTGGATCAAATGTTAGTTGAGAGGCCACTAGTGATAGTGATGCCTCTCAAATGTCAGCAGTCACCGGTAGGATAATCAATCAATTCTTAATTCTTCTGACTTCACCATCTGGGTATCAGCCTCAGATATCAGGTATTTTTAACACATCAGTGGACTAACCAGCATATAAATTTGCTGCTGAGCCATGGACACACCAATATGGTACTGCAATGTACCTACTGTACACAACAGCTCCTGAATCATTACCACCTCCCACTCCCCTCCTCCAAGACAACCCCTTCCCTTTGGTGTGAAATTCCAACAGCAAAAGTCACTAAAAGTCAGTAATACCGTCAGCTTGCTTCAGGGATGTGCCAGAATCATGAAGCCGATACGCTAGATCAGTGGTGTCGAGGTACGTGCGTTCGTCAACCTAATCAACGACTAACCAATCAAAGAACACCCTGAGAACAAGTAGACACTGCAGTCCTCCAGGACTGAAGGCTGGCACCTGCGCGCTAGATGTAGGCTACACACGGCCCGGCGTGATCGAAGCACGGGAGAGCTTCTGGGGGGAAAAGGCGGAAAACAGGTCGAGCTGCCCTCAGAACACAGCTTTCTTTCATCCTGGCAGTCAGGCTGCCTGGGAGGCATATTGTTTTAAGTGGTGTGTTTTTCCAAATCTGGTCCTCTTGAAGTGGGTCCCCACTTAATCACACAACATGTTTTCTGAACACGAGCGACATTAATCTTCCCCTGTGCGGTTTCTCGACGGTAGGGGGGCTGGTGGGGGGGGGGGGGGGGGGTGTTCTGCGTTCCTCCTTTTCAGTAGCTCGCGTAAAGCCCCAGAAACAACCGGCGGAAACTCCGAATGAGCCTGTTATTTTGGCGTCGTGTCGCCACCGCCGCCACCACAAAGACACGCTGAGCCCTTAATCTGGCGCGGGGTGAATCCCCTTTGTTGCCTCAGCATCGCATTTCCCACCAGGATGAAGAGGAGTCTGGCCACACTGCAGGTCTACGAGCAGTTCACAAGCATTAAATGAGACTTGAAATGCTGCAGATCCTTATTTGGACTGAACACAGGAGATACCTCTGAGGTAAGCGCAACCTCAAATGCCCTGCAAGGCTTGCCATCACCAGAAAGTCTGCACACTATAACCTGGTGACAGATCGCTACCTGCGGGTCACTTCCTGTGCAGCTTGATGGCAGTTTCCTCAGGGGGGTGGGGCTAAGGAGGAATGAATGAAGAACTAGAACGAGGAAAAAACAAATTAAACTGACCAGACGCCAACAGGCTTCTAAAGACAGCACATCAACCACTGCCTAAAACAGATACAAAGTGCCACTGGTCAAAAGCACACACTGACAGTGATTGCTTCTTTATCATTGTCATGTAGAAGACTTCTGGCACAGCTGATGCAGTAAGACTCAGGGAGCACCCCTCATAATCCGTTTACCCTTACCTTCAGTACCGACACCCTGACTACCAGATGAGGATGGGCTCCCCCTCTATAGACTTGCACCTTCTGAGATTTCCTTCCAACAAGTTTTTTGCCACTGTTCGAGTGTTTTTTCTTCACGCTGGGAAGCTTTCTGAACTGACACGTTCAGAAATTGATACTGGTCCTGCCACCCGAAAGGTCCTCACAGGAGAAGTCTTTACAGGCAGTGTGGGTTATGGAGACAGGAACATTTAACAGAATCACAAGAAATATTAAAGTATGTTGATTAAACAAAGCTGATACTGAAGAGGAGGAATGAGACTATTGGCAGGGGGAAGAGACAAAAAAAACTTCAAAACACTGGTAATGGGGAAGGCTATATGCATGCACATGTGCCCGTGTGTGTGTGTGTGTGTGTGTGTGTGTCTTGACTAGGCAGGGGAGGGAACAGGTCCCAGTGATTGGCCCATCCTTTGCCTCAGTCCCATGATGAAAGGAAGAACAGACTCCCTCATGCAGGGCTGAATGGCTGAATGGTTATGACCCCTCCAGAAACACAGCGAAAGTGCCCCCATTATCTGCGTCTCTACTTAAATGCTACCCCCTGCCCCGATAGAGAGGCTGCTGCAGTCAACACACCCCTAAACCATCACTTTGATCCAACAGGGACATTAAAGTCAGGCCATCCCATCGAAACTCCGGGGTCCATTCAAACGCAGCGCTGGAGGCCTTTGGTCCTGCCAGCGCAGTAGCCTCCTTTTCAGCAACATCCTTGTTAACCTCTTCATCTAAGCGCTACATACCGATTAAAGTCAACACCGAAGGGCAGAAATCAACATGGAAGGAGTGGGGAGCAAAGGGCATTCTTGGGGATTCATTGCAGGGGACAGGGGAGGGGGGGGTTCAGGGACACACAAACTGAACTAAAGAAAGTCACAAAGAAATGACCCGCTGATCATTTACTGCTGATCTATGCACTCTGAACATACACATCACATGCTGATTTATTAAATGTAAATTTAAAACAAATTTTCCACAATGAGCTATAAAATTTGCAATGGATTGCATGTTACACGGAAATTTCAAAAACTCATTCACCTTTGCATCAGTTGCAAATTTTGTGTGAAAATTAGATGATGACTTGATTTTCTGGGTCTAGCGCCATTCTTCTTGACTCACCCAATGCAGTTAAATGTAAGTCGCTCTGGATTACAGCATTAGCCACATGTACATGTTAAATTTTCTCGCAGTTCATAAGCACATTCTCCCTTTTAATTTACCTCTGCATCTAGCGGGAAAGTCGTGCAGTAGAGTGCAGGGAGCTCAGTTTCGCCTGATGAAAGACCAGTAATTTGAGTCGCAGAACATCGGACGGTGACACTCTGTTGTGGGTCACAGATGAACAGAGAGTACGGAAACAGCCAGTGGTGCAGCAAAGAGAGACTTCAGTTGTGCATACTGCCCAGTCAAAAGATCTGCTGCAATTCCACTAATGACAGGACCATTTTCACAGCTAGTAGACAACCCCCCAAATTTATGGTTTCTATGGCATGCCCTTGGTAAATGGAAACTCGGTTACAGTACTTGATCTACATTCATCATTACCATATAACTGGGTTGCCCCCTCTTTGTAAATTATCGAGGAATGCACATTAAATGACTTTAGAGATTTATCCTCACACAGTGGGCAGATTATTCTCAATGCGTACGAAATGACAGGCTCTATTTGCTCATAAAAACTGTGTTCTGCTTTTCTGTTTAACCTGCGTTAAAGATTCCCAGGATATTTCCAGGAAATGATAGTAACAGTATGCTACCCATCCCCACATTTTCTAGATATTTTCTAGTCACCAACATGTGCGTTTCCTTCATTATGAGGCAGGGCTGCGTGGAGCACAGGGAAAATCTTATGGAAGAATCTTCTCACAGATCTGAAAATGTAAAACAGCAGTGGTCTTTAGAAGCCTCAATTGGAAACAGGCTTAACGTGTTTAACTTATTCTTATTGCAGTAATTATTCTTATGTCCAGCCTTGATTTCTTTCTTTATTATATAATCTTGCAATATAATCTTGCTCTTAAATTGTCGCAATTGGTGACACACTCTTTGTTTCTGCAAAAAAAATTTAATAACAGATTTTTTTTTTTTGTCTCCAGTAAGGACGGGGAATGCTAATGCTAACGCTAATAGTCAAGTACTTTTTGTTTGACGCTCATGGGAGTGGGTAGTTGGTGAAATGCTCCTGGTTTTCCTTTTTGAGCCTCGAGAGCCAGTACCCCCCCCCCCCCCCCCCTCGCTGTCACCCATCCTGCTTCCCACTCCAGTGACCTTAGTTCCTGTGTTTGGGGTTACAGTCGGGTGGACACACTGGAGTGCGGGACCTCTTTGTGGGGGCACGGAACCGGAGGACACCTGTTCTTTTCTCTTTGGTCAGTCAGTCGTACAATGGGGCCGTATCACTTGGCACTCCGGGGCTTTGAGGGTTGTTCGAGTTCCATCGCATGCTGTTCGGACTCAGGGCAATACCCAGTCATAAAAAGACCCAGATTCCTTTCACAGCCCTCGGCCACAGTGAGCTGCTGTCTGGATGGGATTAAAGGCTGCGCTGTCCTCACACCAGTGGTGTGAGTTAGTAGATGCGTGTGTAAAATACACATATGAAATCCTTATGCTAGTGCACATTATAAGCATTTTAACTCAGACTGGTTACAAAAAGTGTTTTAATACAAATACTTTTCATTTTCAGATGATTAAGATTCCACATCTCCCTCTAAATCTTATTCAGACAACCATTATTATCCACGTGCTGAAAAAGTGTACACTGATGTTGACCTTTCAGTTCTCATTGTTATTTTTTTCTTGCACTGCCCCTTCATTCATATGGGTACTGTACACACATGAAGAGAATTACAATATTTAAACAGCTGCTCCATTTTATCTCCTTGATCTATCAAAAGCACACAGGCATGAAAGTCTTCTTCATGGGTGCTTTGGCCATTGTGTGATGTCACAAAAGGATGGATCAAATAAGGGGGGGGGGGGGGGGCAATGAAGGATGGGAGGAGTGCAGAAGGGGAGTGTGGGGCACTGGTGGCAAGCTTCTACTAATTCCCTGACACAAACACACTCACACACACAGACACACAGACACATATTTTTGTTAAAACTACTTCACAAAACATTCCATTTTGAAAGCATGAAAGCACCTTGTAGACAGTTTCAAGGGACGTCCTTGTCTGAAACTACAAATTCGCCAATGCAGTTTGTCATCATAAAAGCAGGACTGTAACATACTGGGCGTTTTCATGAAATGACTTGGTAAACATGGACTGGGGGAGGTCGGGGGGGGGGGGGGGTTCTGCGATGAAACCAGTGTGAGGGAGAACAAGGGGCACGCTCGTCACTTTGACCGCATAGCTCAAGGGATTAAAGTGTATATTTTGGGAGCGCTGGGTACAGGAAAGTGCTCTATTAGCACTGACCATCACTGAAGCCCGACCTGTAACCCCTGACCTCTGCCTCGCATGTCCACATGAAAAGGTCGGAGTTCCACCATTCACCCTGAGAGATCTGGGGTTTTGGGAAGGGACCCCCCCCCACACCACCCAATAATTCCTATTCTCTTAAATCCTTCAGAGGTCCTGGTGGAAGGGTCGAACCTGAACACCCCTCATTAGTGTGGATGGAGGGATGCTTCCAGGGAGAAATTATACTGGAAAAGGGATTTGAACGGGGGGAAGGGGTATTTGAGGTCACTGAATATCAGATTATCAGATTTTTAAAATGTGTCAATATTCTGGCTTTAAAATAAAGTTATCTTTCACAACAAGAATTTTAAATGTCGGCAGGAAGTGTGTGTGTGTGTGGGGGGGGGGGGGGGGGGGGGGCTTTGGTGTTCATGAAATGAGAGAAAGGTTTCCCAAAATACCATGAAAGATTTTAACAAGCTTAATGTACTCTTCTACTTCAGACTCTGAAATGACAACATTTGGTTGTTAAACAGACTGGGGCCACAGTATAAAAAGCGAACGCAGCGTTCTGTTGGTTGGCCAGGTGTAGGACATTATGGACTGGATTCTGTCTCTTAAAGGCAGCACTTGACGATGACTTACGATTTCACGGAGCTGTCCTTTCTGCAGATCTTAATTAAAAACAGGAGAGAGAGGAGGGCAATGGGGGCAAAACCCTGTCTGGCGTCTTGTGAAAAAAAAAGTTGCAGTTTAAAATCCTCCTGTCCCTTCTACGTCTCTGTGACATAGGTTTACGCAAGCTTTCAGGTTACGGGTTCAAACACAAAACCAATGTTCGGTTAAAGAGTTCAAAGGTTTACTTAATTATTCATTTTAAATTCTTAAAATATTAAGAAACATATACTTTGTTTTTACAAAGTAGCTTCAAATTAGCGCTTCCTTTTTTGCTGAATGAAGCGCCAAGTATGAGTCCTAGAAATTCTGTAACTCTGAGAGTATGGTTTGACTACAAATAAGGCCAAACAGAAACAACTGAACTAAAAAAGGACACCCAGTGAACATTCAGCACGTGAACCTGAAGCTACTGCAATCTACTGGCCCAGATCCCACCCAGTAAGACAGGATTTTAGCAGTGTTTTAGGTAATGACACGAAAGCAATGTACATAATGTAGCTACATTAATTAGGTCAGTTATGGATGTTCTGTTCATTACCCATGTTCATGGTGAAGTACTGTAACAAAGACTGTTGGTTCAACACTAAAAAAGATGAATTGGCAGGGTCCTTCTTGGCGTAATATGTACCACCAATTTGCAACCTCCCCCCTAACCCCAAAATACAGCCCTGAACCCCTCCCCCACCTGCCCTTGGTCTATTTAAAGGATTTGGGCCTTTAGTCACGCATGGTTCCGTTTGTGATGTCCAAGCGCATGACCTTTAGGTTCATAGCTCCTCTTAAGCTTGACGGACATGGAAACAGAAAGTGGGGCGGCGGCGTTTTGATGTCACCCCATTTGATGGGGCCTAAAAATAGAGCGCTCCATCGACCCCCGGGCCACTTTCAGCCCCAGCTGCCCCCCCCCCCCCTGGTTCCGGCAACCTGCCGCCTCCCCCTTCATTGATGTCACTCTGGTCGCCGTGGCGATTTCAATTTTAGAACCAATCCAAAACTAATTGAGCTCCTTTGCAGAGTTTGTAGAGTGCTGTTATGTAAAAGGATTACAGTACAGTTAGGGCCTTTGCTCCACCCAAGCAAGGCCCGGGGGCGGCTTGAGGGACTGGGGGGGTTAGGGGAGTTTGGGAGTCAGGACAGGGGGTGGAGTTCTGGGGGTTAGTGGGAGAAGCTCCCAAAATAGCCAAGGCCGCTGTCTAATTGTTCTCCCCCCCCTCTCCGTCCTCTCTCTCAGCTGCACGCCCAGGTCGTTGACCCCATCATCCACTTCGCCGGGTTTGGAAGGGCTCTTTCCGCCCCCTGCGGCTTCAAACGCACCGACCAATCAGCAGGGCGCAGCAACGGGCAGGCCCCGGCCCCAAACTAACAGCCAAGCGCCAAAACCAGTTAGGGCTGATCCCAGCAAAGTGCCCAAATGGCTAATGCTGCCAGGTACTGTATGTCCCAATCCATGCACTCCTACCCCCCCCCCCCTCAACACACAGACACACACACACACACACACACACCCGCCCACCCTACACCCCTCTTTGGGCATCACTGCACCCCCCAGATGAAAGCACTGTGACAACCATCCTTTTTTTCCACAGGACCAGGAGTACAGTGCACTGGCTCAGCCTATGCACACTAATGGCTATAGTTTTAGTTTTTATGAGTCCATATAAATGGGTGAAACGGTTAAGCTTAAACAGATACAACTTCTTTCAGCGCACTCATAACCCACAGTGTGCGCATGCAAGCATACGCACACTCACAAGCCCATACACACGTACACAGTCATTTCCACTACAAGTCATACACACATGTTAATTTTTACAGCCCTCATTAACCTAAAAAAAAACAACAGAACAAAAAATTGTTTACAGTGCTTTTCAGTACTCTGGATCAGACAGTCAGCCTGGAATGTCATACCTGACACACGTATAGGCTATACATGCTATGCAATAAAACAGTGTGTATATATATATATAGCTATATATATATATATATATACACACACACACACACACACACACACACACACATACAATTAGCACTTTAGTTAGGAAAATGGCGAGCATTGTTGAGCTGAAAGGCCTGTTCTGGTCATTATGTTATGTTATGCACACACACACACACATTCAGTGGCCACTTTATTAGGTATACTTATCCAGTAATACGTATAATCCCCTTTAGCCTCCAGAACAGCCAGAATTCTTGGCAGCATGGATTCGGCAAGGTCCTGGAAATATTCCTTAGGTATTTTGGCACATGCTGACTCGATACAGCTCCTGCAGATTTTACAGCCGCACATTTATGCTGTGAACTTCCCATTCATCCCAAAGCTGCTCTATTGGATTGAGATCTGGGGACGGCACAGGCCATTGGAGTAAACTGAAGTCGCCTGTCATATAACAGCTTGAAACGACGGCACGTTATCCCGGCGGAAGCATCAATTCGAAAAAGAATGGCCATGGCCATAAAAGAATGCACATGGTCAGCAACAATGCTTAGACATGCTGTGGCATTCAAATGATGTTTAAACGGTATTAAGGTGCTGAGAAAGTATTCCCCCCACCATTAGACCACCAGCCACCAGCTTGCACCGTGTACACAAGGCAGGACAGATGCAGGGATTCATGCTGTTGACACCCAGACTCTGATGCTACCATCTTCATGTCACAGCAGAAATCGAGATTCGTCAGACCAGGCAATGTTCTTCCAGTCTTCACTTGTCCAGTTTTGGTGATCATGTGCCCACTGTGACTTCATCTTCCTGTTCTTAGCTGACAGGAGTGGAACCCGGTGTGATCTTCAGCTGTTGTATCCCAGCTGCTTCAAGGCTCCCCACACTGCTTGTTCTGAGATTCCCTTCTGAACATCACTGTTGTACACAGCTGTTATTTGAGTATTAGTGACCTTTCTGTTACCTTGAACAAGTATGCCCATTCACCTCTGACCTCTCTCATTAGCAAAATGTTTTTTGTCCACAGAACTCACTGGATATTTTTTTTTCTTTATGTTTTTGTTTATTCTCCGTAAACTCTAGAGACTGTAGTGGGCAAAAATCATCGAAGGGCAGCGGTTTCTGAGATGTGGGAACCACCACATCTGGCACTAACCACAGCCAAAGTCGCTTAAATCTGATGTTCTGCCCATTTCTAATATTTGGTCAAACAACAACTAAACCTCATCACCACATCTGTGTGCTTTACATAATGCATTGCAGCCATGAGTCACTGTTTGGATATAGTATCATAGTAATGCACCCACCCCCTTTCATGACATCCCATCATCCCATGCACAATATTGACTAATGCGAGTGTGTGAGAATATTTACTATTGAATAATAAGGCAAGTTCTGCACTCTAACCACAGCACCACACACTTCCCTACGTAGGTCAGAAAGGGACTGGATTGTACTCTGAAGGTTCTGAGGCCGGTGAGTGGGATGAATTATTACATTACATTACAGGCATTTAGCAGACACTCTTATCCAGAGCGACTTGCACAGCTTTTTACATAGTATTCGCATTGCATCCATTTATAATGCAGGATATATACTGAAGCAATGCAGGTTAAGTACCTTGCTCAAGAGTACAACGGCGGTGACCTACCCAGGAATCAAACCTATGGCCTTTCGGTTACAAGCCCAGTTCCTTACCCACTATACCACACCGCCCACCCCCGGTGGATGAAAGGATCCATCTTCACTCCCCACATTTTACAAATGAGTCTAAATCGCTCAATCAGTAACTAGGACACTGTAGGGGACACACTGCGCACATTATTTAAATTACAATACACCTTTTCTGCATTTATTAAGATTTCACATGATCCTATTTTTCTGATATGTGAGAGCGTGTGTGTAGATGGGATGAGAAAGAGAGGATGAGAGAAAGACAGAGAGAGAGAGAGAACACATGTGCATATGAAAATTCTATACTGGAGGACCAAAACGTACATAAGCATGATAAAACAGCAGTATAATAGATCACACTCCTACAGGAAAATAATGCACATGCAGATCAATTCAGCAGGCCTTTGTTGTCACAGAGGGATTTTGATTTGACAGACTAATCCCTGATTGTTTTCCTGCACAAATGTGCTCTATGCATCATATTTCTGCTAAATATCACATGCTGATCACTGCATATGTTTAATTCTAATAGGCCAGAAGAGAAGTGAAAATGGACACTTTGTCCCTAATTTTCTAAATGATTATTTGTGGGGTTTTATCCTCTAGAGCACACCAATGGCCATTTGCTTGTAAATACACTAAATACATTATTTCCCTGTTAACTGCAGCCCGAGTTCGGGGAATAGCAGGCTCTGAGCGGCCCAGGAGTGTGGGCTGATGGGATTAATTCACAGGTGGGGAAGTGCTGCCGCTCAGCCTGAGCTGATTCCATGAACAGCCTGCTGTGAACGACATCTGCACGTGAGCGGTGTGTAAGCTAAATAAATAAAGAATACTGAATAGCAATGTCGTGCGATTCCTTGTTTGATCGATGAGGTCATCAGCGTGCGCCATGCTGTTGTATAACTCAGAGAAGGGCGTTTGGTGGTATGGTCTTCTTGCATGCTCCACAGTGTAGCACAGCACCAGGCCAAGTCACCAGGCTTCTGCAGGGTTGCAAGTTCAATTCCATGGTGGAGATGTGTGCGGCTGTGCCCTTGAGTTTGAGTGGGTGCGTTTCACAAAATATTTGGCTGTAAATATTTGGAGTAAGCTGTTGATGCATAAAGAAAAGTAAGCTTATTCTGGGCAAGTACAAGACAAACACCACAGGATGTCTTCATATACCACATTGCTTACTGCTTTCTGCAACGTTAAGAGACACATGAACCACTTCTACTTTGTGAAGTAAGACTGAACTAAACACAGAATGTTTAGTTCAGTCATCCTTCACAGTAATAGAAGTGGGGGGCGATAAGGCTCTTCAAAACTGCTCTCATCAGTAGAGACAAAAGGTTGTAAGCTTGAACAAGCCCCTTCCTCTTTTTTCCATTAGAGTTAAATGAGGCTTCAGAGGACCAGTGATAAGAGGCTTATTATACAAGTGCAAGTGATCCACTGAAGTATGTCTCTTCTGGTTTCTCAGGACCATGATGACAAACAGAAAAATGGGGGCGACATAGCTCAGGAGGTAAAAGCGGTTGTCTGGCAGTCAAAGGGTTGCCGGTTTGATCCCCGCCCTGGGCATGTCGAAGTGTCCCTGAGCAAGACACCTAACCCCTAACTGCTCTGGTGAATGAGAGGCATCAATTGTAAAGTGCTTTGGATAAAAGCGCTATATAAATGCAGTCCATTTACCATTTACCAAGAACCTAACCTCAGGGGCATCTTGCCACAGCTGTGAGGCTTACCGTCCCTTAACGCCAAGGGGCCACACACTGATTTTGTGGTCATTTTGTTCCTCACGAAAATGTGTGGACAGTTAATTATGCACATCCAACTCTACCCAGCGGTAACCATACACCTACCAGAAACCTGTGAATGCAACTATGGTTAAAATTTTATCTGTTCACGATTTTGTTTCCTTGATTAAAACACAAACAGTCAACAGATATTATTTAAAGATATAATCACACTCACAGGTAGCAGCACAAAAACCAATCAATTTGCATTTAACTCATCAATGAGTACATACATATATGAGTGAATATAGCTATAAGTCAACAATAAACATTCAAATGCTTTAGGCTAAATGCTAGTGACATCCTAATAAAAGACACCGGATATTTAGGGGCACCGTTATAAACTAATGTTAGGCGTCAGCAACCGCTGCAAGAAATGTACACAATACTAGCCAGCACTGCCACCTTATGGGGAAAGAGCGGTAGGCTACAGTAACCAAAAGGGTTCATGCTAACGCCAATTCGATAACCCCGACGTTAGGAAGTAATATTCACTCTGCCCAAGATAGCTAGCCTGATTTTATAGCTAACCTGAATATTCCACAGATTTCTCTAGATTCTTTTCTGGTAATAATTTTATACAATCAATATCATGTAGCCTACGTTCCATGGCACTCACCCCAATGTCGATCCAAGCATAGTCCGAACCGGCTGAGCGAAGCAGAATATGTAAAGCAAAACAATTGCTTCCGCCGGTTACAGCCACCTATTTTTAGTATATCGCTTGGTTGTTGAAGACGAGAGCGTATTGATTTTCAATGTCCGCGGCCTGTTGTTTTAAAATTATGTCTGTTCGATGGGGTCTGTTGCAGCTTATTTTCCGCCAAACTTCCGTTCAAAAGGATTTGGACTCAACGGTGTTTAGAGCTAAAATAATCATATTTTTTGAGTCGAAGATGAAGACGCCAAAACTAACTTTGGCTATGACTTAAAACTGCAACAAGATTAGCTAGCAGTAATGGGGAGCGTGTACCTGTCCATTTTCTTCACGCAATTAACTAGTATGCTTTCGCGAAAATATGTACTGGAACTGTTAAAGCAGTGACATCTAACGGTTAAAGAGGGAACTGCAGTGCATCAGTTCTTTCGCATTTGTGTTCAGTCCTCCAAGGGCGACAATTTGAACGCCGTTTGTGGGATGTCGTTGAAGCTATCCTAAAAATTACCGTAAATTCTGTGTAATATCAGTGCATTTTACAGCAGCCCACTCCACGAAATATCCCCGTCGTAGGCGACACTGCAACGTAGGCTATGCATTTTTCAGTGTTTTTATTGTAGATACTTACATGTTTGGCTCAATTTATAATACTATTGACTTCAAATACAAACAAAAATTGTATTAAAAAATAAATAAGTATAAAAAGCATAAAAACTGTTTGTCAACTGAAGCTCTAAGCCAGGGGTGTCAAACTCAAATACACAGTGGGCCAAAATTTAAAACTTGAACAAAGTCGCGGGCCAACATTGAACAAATGAACCTTTTAATATGGACCCAAACAAGTTTTGCTTTAACATTGAATATGGAACAAGCAACGCTTATTACTATACAATATATAACAATAGTGCAGACATGCAAAATCGAATTTCAAATAAAAAAACACATCAATGGCATTAATTTATTAAATGAAATTTAAATAAAAATCGTATGCCTCTTTTCTATTTGCAGCCTTCTGATTTAAATATCAAAATAAACTTTTTCCACAGGCTAATAATTTTAAAAATAAAACAACAATAATAAATCAATCAACCATTCAAGCCCATGCCTTGGAGTAGCAAGAAAAAATGCATAAAGAAAAGGTTAATTATTGCTCAGTTTGCTACACACTGATCTAATCTGATTTGCCCAAGCCAGATACCTGGCATCTCTTCTTGGATGCTAGTTCACCAATGCCTGGGCTCAGGCTCTGAGCTGAGGAAATCCTCAGTATCGAGCGAAGGTGTTCATCAGTCAGACGTCTCCTGTGAGATGTTTTAGTCATCTTCATCGAGGAGAAAAGTTGCTCACATAGATAAGTGCTGCCGAACATGGAGAGCATCTGAGCAGCTGAGATGTCACACAGAAAGGCCAGCTCACACAGAAACTTTTGCTCCCGGAGCTCTGCTGTGTCCTTCCTTTGCTTTCCAGAAACTGACATTACTGCGGAGGACTGAGCTACAGTAGGGGCTACAATCTGTGGTCACTGGGGTGGGAGGTGGCGTCTCCGACCACGGTCCACCTGTGCGAAGTCAGAAAATGCAGGCATCCCATTTTGTAGTGGTTTCATTATAGCGTGTGCTATTTACAGCTGCACTAGACGACCATAAAATAATCCTCCTCTGAAGTTTTGCGGTAGCCGAGTCATTTTTACTATTTCCTTTAGCCCACTTAACCAAATAATAGTTGGCAGAAAGCGTAATCAGCTAACGCTTATTTGCTATATGTGGTAGTCCAGTAGCCTATGCTAAAACAGTTCGCAACTTCGGCTACCAAGCCATTTGACTAGCTAGCTAACCCTAACCGGCAAATATTCCATCTGTCAAACGTGTTTGACGGCTTGTCAGTCGTGTACATTCCGTAAATGTCTACCTGGGCTATGCTGCACGAATGTGACAAAGCTAGAAGCTAGCAAGAAAATAATAATTAGAAATTCAATGTACATTATTTTTGTCTTTATGCAACAGGTGGAAAACTTGCTCTTCAAAGTGCGTTGTCATATTTACACGCCTGTAAATCAGTTATTAAAATACTTGGTAGATTTGTTAATCACCGCTGACAGTGTTAATTTTTATTCGGTAAAAAGTGACTTGCGAACGATCGGTCAGCTAGCGTCACCCAGCAAGTAAACACCACAAACGGCGATGGAGTAGTTGCAGTTAATGGCTCATTAACTGATTGTGGCGAAAACCTACGACGATAACTTGCTTGGTTAACAGCAGGTCTACCAGACAGTTATATGAAAATTAGCCTAGTCAAATCACCAGTAGCCTACAAATCTCTGATTGATTGACCATCAGTGCAGTCGATGTTCTTCCCCTGTAGTTCATATTGCTAATGCGTGAGCTAACCATGGATAGCTTACCTAGCTCACTGGCAAGCTGATATGCTAGCTAAGCATATTCGTTTTGCCGAGAAACATAAATTGAAGATAACTGAACATAATTGTATTATTAATGTCATACATATAACGTGATTACATGACACAGTACAGTCACGGATGGAAATTAAACTCCGTAAACATTTGATCGTATATTTTAAAACTTAACGGCAGACAGTCAGCTAGCCTCAAGTCCGTTCTGCAATCGTTCGTTCAGGTTGATGGGCTTTTCCGCACCGGACTGTCAATCACATAGTAAAAATCACAAGACCGCTTAACTCTATGGTTTTGGCTCCAAATCGAGAACATGGCCGCGCCGCCATTGAGCTTCAAAACGTGTTTTACAGACCCACGGAGAGGCAATGGGTGACGTCACAGTATCTTAGTCCATATTTTTTACAGTCTCTGAGCAAGGCACGCAGTAATGGCGGCGCTGCTTTACTTCCGGGTTTCGCCGGATTTGTCTATAATACTGGCGGGCCAGCTCTAGTAGTCATTTGGGATTGCATCGCGGGCCAAATATAATTACACTGCGGGCCAAATTTGGCCCGCGGGCCAGAGTTTGACACCCATGCTCTAAGCCTTCAAAAACGCACATAATAGGTTGTAGCATCAAACAGGGAGGGATGGGTTTCAGTCAGCCATTTCTTCTCGTACCGCATCTCTGCCTGTCCTACCTGAATATGAACTGTCCTCCACTGACAACTGACTGCACAGATGAATGTAGAGTGAAGAATAATTAAAGGTGACAGGTTCGTTTCTCAGGTAGGACACTGCCGTTGTACCCTTGAGCAAGGTATTGAACCTGCATTGATTCAGTATATATCAAGAAGGATATACGGATGCAATGTAAATCCTATGTGAAAAGTGTAAGTTGCTCTGGATAAGAGCGTCTACTAAATGTCTGTAATGTAATGACATTGTATCTAGGGAAGCATCTTAAAAATACAACAATGCCTCTACAACAACATTGCATAAAGGCAGGGTCAGCCCTAGGATTATGGTGGCCCTAAGCAAATCTGTCCGAGCAGGGCGGGGGGGGGGGGGGGGGGGGGGGGGGGGGGGGGGGGGGGGTGGTTAAGGTTAGGGAGGGCCACACGACCGCGAGGGGGGGGTTGGATTCTGTCGAGCGAGGGGAGGGGGGCGGGGTTCGCTTGGTAAAATCCTTCTTACATTACATTGTTATGAAATGTTCGGTTGCCATTCCATTTACAATTTATACCGCTAGTTCCGCGATAGGGGATGAATAACGTAATTGCGAAAATAACGTTATTTACCTTAGATAAACAACCCCCCCCCCCCCTTCGTGGTCGTGTGGCCCTCCCTAGGGATTGTGACCCTAAACACCCGCATAGACCTTTTATGCCACAGGCCGACCCTGCATAAAGGACAAACTGATGCGTCACAACAACTGCAGGTCTCTGGCTCCCCCTAGTGGCTGTGAATTGGACCAAAAATATTCTTGGGTCCCAAATTACAGCACATCACATTTTAGCCCATATTCTTGTGCTATTTAATCACAGCACAGGGGGAACAAATTTTTTCGTCCTTTCTCTCATCCCTTGCCTCACTGTAAGGAAGCAATATGTTGTTCTGGAGTCACAAATCAAAGTCAGACGTCAAAGGTCATATGTGCATATTTAATCACTTTAAAGATTTAAATAAAACACTGTTTTTTTCTTTGAAAAGAAAACAATCTGAAATCAATTACAAATAATTTGAAAATTCAATGCATCACACTTTTGTGTATCAACAAAACCAATTGAACAGTGAAAATTTGCATGCAGCCATCACATTGTAACACACTTAAAGAGGTGGGACAACAAGTAATCAGGTCTTTATATCTAGCAGTCAATAACATGAACCCTGTTACAAAGCTGAAGAATTACCCTTTGTGTCCTTTGTCCTTTGAACAATGAGGATTGTACAGTAATTGGATAAGGCAAACTTGCTTGTGGTCCATACAATATTACATTGTTACTAAAAAAAGTCATGAAGGAGGGTTTTCCCTTTTTTTGTGACAATTCCTTGGTTGTGTGTCTTTGAAAAAGGTAATGTTCTGGCAAGGTCAGGCTTATTGGTCTCTCTCTCTTTACTGGTAGTTTCAAATCAACATCTGGTGTAATGTCTTCTGTTTTGTAAATTATAAGTAGTGACCTTACATTCATTAATAAATGTATTTCTGTCAGGACCACTGTCATCAAGTAGAACTTTATTGACAATAAAGGCAATACAGTTATGTTTGGCGGTATGGCTCTGTTCTGGAGCTCTCCCGCCAACCACGCAGCCCGCGTGGATAAGGCCGGGAGGCCAGCAGCCAAACCCCCCCTAGACGGGTACACACAGAACAGATCCAGCAGCAAAGCAGTTTTTAACACATATAAATGGAGCAAATGCAATTTCTTAACACATAAGGATGGAGCAATACAACTTCTTAACACATAGGAATGGAGAATGCAAATTCTTGACGCATGGGGATGGAGCTGGGGTGGTGGAGGGGATTTACGAAGCAACGCGCAGCGCTTGCATGCAGGAGGAGCAGCCGAATGAGTAGAGGGAGGCTGTTTAAGTAGACCGCCCTGTTAGTGAATGTACTGTGATAGGCGAACATCACTCAGCTGAGCCATCAGCTGATTCGGCCGGAGCGCTTGACTCTCGTGACCTGCCAGAACTACGCGATGCTCCATTATTTGAAGTTCATTATTCTAATTGACTGTTTTTCATTTAATAAAATACTAATCTATATCAGGGGTGCCCAATACGTCAATCGCGATCGACCAGTTGATCGCAGAGGCCATGCTAGTAGATCATTTTTTAAAAATGCATCAGTTAAAACTCAATTTCTTCCCGCTTTCACCCCTCGGGTCCTTTCAGGTATACTTGATTGATGTGAAATGTGGCCAGTCTGCTGCTGTTCAGAACTTTGTCACATTAAGCGTATCTATTCATGATTATGCATTGGTATGTCCAATGATAGCAATACGATAACTTGCATTTTTTATATGGCACAGAGCAGTTGTAGTGAGATGGTAAGTCGGCTCCATTTTAGCCAGGCAATATCGCTAATGATTTTCTATACTATTTGTCTTATGTTTTTACATGCTAGTAACAAACTTTGCCAATGTAATTGGCGCAGGGCAATTGTGGTGGTGACACGATGTGCTCCAGTTTAGGTATCACTATTAGGTATCAGATTTTTCATTGTCCAGACATGATGCTGGTCTAACGATTTTACTTTTATGCCAACACATAAAAGTAAAAGTTTTATGCTAGCCAACAAGTGTACTTGATTTTAGAAATATGGTACTGGAAACCGTACGCACCAACACTAGATATAGAACTCTACTACATATCCAAAAAAATGTTGACTAGTGGTTGTACAAAATATTATTAAAAACAAATCATTGGATTAACTAAAAAAAATAAAATTGTTGGATCTGCAGTTAAATTGTAGTATAATTGCAACTTAACTCATTTTTTCCTAGCCTACTTAATAACATTGCAGCCACTGTCCAAGGTTTTTATTTTTATTTTTTTGGAGCTTGTTTTGATTTGTTAGTTGATTCTACCGGGTTACTGTTCAACTGACCGATCCAACAAATTTGCAGATTTAATTGATGATTGCCATTTCTAATGATAGTTATTAAAGTCGCTTACAATATATTTTAAATGTAGGTGATGATACATAGGTAGGCCCATCTTCATCAGTAAACTATGGCAAAAAAAATTGAAATTCTGCTGTCTCGATCCGATTTTTCAACGTGCTTTTCAGGTTGTCGATTCTTGGCTTGAGTAAGGGCTTAAGCTTCTCGTTTGCAGCAGCTGTTGATAAAAGATCCTCACCCAATTTTACTCCCTCATCGACAGTGACCTCGCCGTTTAGAAGATTGCTCATGGCCTCACATTCTGCACAATTCCCGTGCTTCCAGCTGGCCCTTTCTTCATCCCGCTCTGGTGGTAAGAACACTACCTCTGGAAATATCCCCCAACATTTCTCACAGGCACGCCTCTGAACGTATCTCTGACGTGACCCACAGCCAATGCGGTCAGAATTCCCTTCGTGGTCTTCGTCTCTTTGGTCGTTGAGCATGGTAAATGCCGCAGAATACACGGCCTTCGGAAGCATTATGGACTTCCTGCCTTTAGCAGCCAAACACACGCCCAATGCTACCTTTCGATTCCACGTTTTAACACAGGACAGGTTGATGAAGAAATCCCGCTTTGCTTTCCCTGTGCAAGCCACAGATGCACCAAAGTACTTCTTGGATTTCTTGTTTCCTTTTTCAAAGTAGCAATAGCTAACAACACTAGATGCTAAGCAGAAATCATTTCCACACATCTTCTTACCATTTCGTGGAACATGCATTTTTTCATTCAGGGCCAACAGATTTTTGGGTAGATCCATGGCTTGGTCTCCTGTAGTCTGGACAACCTTAGGAGGGATAATTAGATTAGCTGTACAACTACCTGATTTAATTTTAACATCCAAATTTATCCTTTTTCTGTCTTTCATGTAACCGCTTTTTCAATTTTACTGGAGCCCATTGCAACTAGTGCGAATATTAAGTATCTAAATCTAATATATGTTGTTACCATGTCCAGAAGAATGGAGTAAGGGGTCCTTAAGGGCAGGTGGCTTGTGTACTTCTCAAATACATCAGGAAATGAGTTCATCAGCGATCCAACCGCATTTTCAGGTAGAAGTTGTTGTGGCCCAATGGATGGAATGTTTATGTATCCAATGAAAAGAATGCTGTGCAAAATCTGTTGAAAAAGAGCAATTTGACAATAAAAGTCACATCTTGAATAAAGTTTGGAATTGCCGTATCATTGCCGCTGATTTGCTCTGTTATTGCATATTTGTGATGCTGATTGGTTTCAGATCTTTAGACGAAATGGAATATTAGACAAAGGGAAACTGAGCAAACACATTTTATAAAATTACTATTTCATTTATTTAATGGAAAAATTGTCAAACACCCAGCTAATTAAGCACAGCCAGACCTGATTGCAGTCAGCCCTGTTGAATCTAAACCTCACTCACATTGAACCCTACCATCAGATTGAAGTAGTCACCATGAAGTTTTGACAAGGACACTATGCCATAATCAAAGGAAATTCCAGAAGAGATGTGAAAAAAAGTTGTTGAACTATATCAGTCTGGAAAGACTTACAAAGCCATTTATAAGGCTCTGGTACTATAACAAACCACAGTCAAAGTCATTATCTCCAAATGGAGAACACTTGAAACAATGGAATGGCTGGCCTTTCAAAATTTCTCCAAGAACACAGTGATAACTCATCCAGGAAGTCACAAAAGATCCCAGAAGAAGACCCAAAGAACTGCAGGGCCACTCTTGCCGCAGATAAGGTCAGTGTTCATGCCTCCACAATAAGAAAAAGAGTGATGACCCTGGATGAAAACCACTGTTAACCAAGAGAAATATCAGTGCTTGCCTTACATTTGCATAAAATGGATTATCCAAGTTTTCTGGGATAATGTTCTATAAACAGATGAGTCAAAAGTGAAACTTTTTGAACAACACAGGTCCCATTAAGTCTGATGTAAAGCAAATACAGCATTTCACAGTAATACCCTACCATCACCTAGTACCATCATACCATCAGTCAAACATGGTGTGAATAGTGTAATGGTGTAGGGACACTTTGCAGCCTCAGAACCAGGACAAAGTGCCATTATTGAGGGAACCATTAATTCTGCTCAGTACCAGAAAATTCTTAAGGAGAATTTCCGGTCATCAGTCTGTGAGTTTAAGCAGAAGCATAATTGGGTTGTGCAGCAAGTCAATGATCCAAAACACAAAAGCAAGTCCACATCTGAATGGCTGAAAGAAACAAAATTAAATTTTGGAGTGGTCTAGTCAAATTCCTCACCTGAACCCAATAGAGATGCTGTCGCAGGGTATGAAACGTGCAGTTCATGCTCATTAATCTACCAGTTTGTCTGAATTAAAGCAGTTCTGCTAAGAAGAGCAGGCTAAAATTCCTCCACAGTGATGTTAAAGACATATCAAATTCTAGGAAGCATTTGGTTGCAGTTATTGCTGCTAAAGGCGGTGCAACTAGTTATTAAGTTTAAGGGAGCAATTACTTTTTCACATGGGTGATATGAGTGTTTGACAACTTTAACTGAATACAGGAAATAATAATTTTAAAATGTGTTTTGTGTTTACTCAGTTTCCCTTTGCCTAATATTACATTTTTCCTAAAGATCTGAAAAGACAAGCATGCAATAATAGAGGAAATCAGGAAGGCACAAATACTTTTTCATGGCACTGTACATGTGATGGAAATTTTAAATTAATGATTGAAAACAAATTATATACATTTGATGATCAGTCTCAGTAATTCAAATTAAATCCTCATAGGTTCAATCTATTCATATTTAAGTATACAGAGGGTGTACAGATATTTGTTATAAGAGGTTATAGATATTAATGTGAAGTGCACTTAGTTAAAATATACCTCTTAAATAAAGTGTCTTGAAACCTCTGCAAACACCAGTAGTGGAGTTTCAAAATGGTAATCATTTCTAGCTATGGTTACGTTTCTAAGTTTAATTTTGAACTTTTAACTCATTTTTAAATTAGTCTCATTTGGGTGTACCTAGCCAAAGTTGCAGACTCCAATAAATTTGCATGTCTAAAATACACGCCATTGATCGATTTTGTGTTTTGTTTGTGTTCTGCTGACAAAGGCGCGCATTGCCAAATGCGTCCTTAGACTACTGCAAACATCAGATATAAACAAAGTATTCTTTTGAAACTATTAGTGTGCTAGCCAATCATCTTTTAACACCTAAAGTATTGTATATTCTCTCTTTCTGGTTTTGCAGAGTAGAGCACGTCATAGTATTAGTGTCAGTTGCCATTACATTAAGACATAGCTTACCACTGACTTGTTGTCAAAATTGTTTTTCAAAATTCATGATTGACTTTGTCATCTCCAAGGCAAAACTTGTCTTGAATGCAATGCTGTGTAAGCCACACAACCTCTAAAAACAGTTTTTTACAGAAAGCAAATTAACATCCCCCACAGTTTACACCATAATAAAAATTGTGCAATAGGAACCATGTGTCACATTTTACTCATTCTCACATATTAAATGTATGCATGTGCACACACCCTGAAACTGCAGAGAACCTATATGGCAATATGCTAAAGAAGCATTCAGATTATACCATGAGAAAGCAGCAAACCTCATCTGTATTTTTGATGAAAATGCATACAGGCTAGTCAAGTGTTAACTGAAATTTTTTTGTGACTCATGAAAAGCGTCATTAAACGTTTGACCATATATGACAGCGATATTTTAAAATCCGCTGAGAAAGGAGCTTCATAAATTGGTGGCAGTTTACAGGTCTTAATATAATTAAATAATTTTTTTTCTGGGAACAATAAATGTGCCTTTAGAAATTAGAGCAGGTATACGTTTATGAGGAAGGGCCAAACCTCTGCAAGATAACCTTCGGCCTGGTCCTTGCTGAGTTCTTTTCTTGTGCACAAATCTGCTGCATATTCCAGAGACTGTTCAAAGAAAAGGATGCTGCTCTTGATCAGAATCTGCAGCTGGTCTTGATCACGCTTCACAAATTCCAGACTGTGAAAGAAAAACATAATGGTCAATATATGTAGAAATCTGCTGATTATCAATTGGAAAAAGGTCCAAAAATAAGATAGAATGCACTGAGATATATGCTTACCTCATCTCTGGAGCTGTCACAGAAATATGAATGTAGACAAAGTGCTCAAGACAAGGGAAACTGTGCAGATGGCTGGGGGGAAAGAAAAGTTTAAACCATTAAAAATAAATGTTAGACGGCAGAATTGAGAGGGAGTTTTACAACCAGCAACACAGTATCTTTAGAGAAGATGGCAAATTATAAGCTTATTTGCTTGAGATTAAACAAGAATGTCTTTCTATTTTAAGATGCTAACATTTAGCTTACGTCTTTCAATATGCAGTTGTCGGTTTCGCTTATGAGTATTTTCTTAGATCCGTGTAGTTTTTGGCCAATCATTTACCGTTTAAGGAACAGTAATTAAAAACTTGTTTGTTAATGCTTTTGAACAAAAATTTTTATCTTCCCCCTGTCAGCTACAATTTTGCAGACAGTGTCGGAGCTAGACGTCGGTTTGGGAGGAAGTTTCTAAGCAGGGATTGGTGGACTGCAGTATCAATCATAGATTTGCAAACTGTGAAGTAACGCTAGAAATGAATGACAATTTCAGTTTCTGTAATTTTATGTAGAAAACCAGTCAGCAACACGTATACCCAGTTGATTCTCGTTTTACAGTTTCTGTTTTTAAGTGGAATATCTAAAATCCATTCATTTCTTGTTTTTATTTTTATTTCTGATCCTGAAACGGAAAACGATTGGCCAAAAAGTACACGGGTCTTCTAAACAAGTTGTCTGGATTTTTGTTAACATCTGAACATTTGTAAACTATTTTGTATTTCTATCAATTTGTTTTCACATAGCCTACCTTTTTTTCATCTAATTCAAAACATGGACTTTTGCTACTTTTGAACGTTTTCTGTGTGGCACGTAGGCTACACCCATAGCTACACACTCGAAATAGCCCGTCCACAGCGTACCATTACCCGGAAATTAACTTTATTTATGTAAAAACAAACTAGGATTTCTCTGTATTTTTATCAGACATGTGAACGTTCAGATTTGAAAAAACTGAAGCATCCAGCCAGCTGTTCTTGCTCTCTAAATAGGCATAGGTTATCTTATACGCGACTTCATGGACTCGGTAAAATAAAATCTGGCAGTAAATCTGGCGACAATTCTTCTGCATTATAACAGCCTTAAATTACCTCACCTGCGGAGTTATTCCTCGTGCCCTGTTCTGCTGAATAGATTTGACTGTTCTGTCAGAGAGCGGATAGCTTGGTAGCAGTGCTATATACTGAAGTTTTATGGTTTCGGTTTCGTTTATTTCATGGTTCCGCCTACGGAAATAGTTGCAATACAAAGCTCCAGGTTTGTCAAAACTGAACGGAAATGTAACGCAATCGCTTGTTCTCGTGTGATTTCCTTGGAAAAGAAGAATTTGAATGAACCTGCTTACTTCAAGTAGATAGCCTACTGCATATATCTCTTTGGTCTTCACTAAGCCATGTAGGCTTACTGTTACTTGTCATTCATCCTCCTACATTATCTATCATTTGAAACCAGTAGGAGACTGTGCAATTTATTAATTTATAAACCGCCACTAAATGACGAGGCAATGTGTGAAAGAATGCATCACAAAATGTAATATAAGAAGCTAGATTTGTAGTTACATATGTGGTAAACTCTGCAAAGAGCCGGTGTCGCAGTCGCAGTGTTGATTGGTTGGGAGATAGGTAACACAAACCCGTACCAAGAGAATGGCATGCTGTATAGCTGTGTTAGTAATTTACTCGTCCGCTCTTCTTAGAACCGCTTTAGTTTCATTTTACCCAATACGGTTTCGTTTCAATTTTGCTTCTGCTTTATTGACATCGCCTAGGAAAGGGAAAACAATTTTAGCAATTTTAAGCATTCCGTTACAAACGCATGCCATGGTCTGCAACTAAAAAGCACAGCGATTCCTCATTTTATTTAGTTTAAACAGTGACGGGGCTACTGAAAGAAAGTGAAATTCTACTGGAGGTGGCAGGGAGATATAGCCTACCTCAAACTCCTCAAAAAAAGTTTGGAAATTTCTGTGTTGGTCGATCATATCTCTGTTGTCACTATATTATTAGCATTGTGTGTTATATCATTGGAAAGCCCGTTAATTTCCCTTTACAATGATGTCCCATTTGTGAGGATCATGCATTTGTGGGATGAGCAGCAGAGCTGATTATGTGGGTGGGGTCCCAAGAGAAATGTGGAAAGAACCATACGCAGCCAGAACAGCCTGGCACCTCCTCCTCATGGTGGTCACCAGCCTGGTCACGCGTTGCTGTGGGATGGCATTCCATTCCTCAACCAGGATTCGTAGCAGGTCAGCCAACGTGGTTGCGTTGGTCACTCTAGCACGTACAGCACGGCCGAGGTGAACCCACAGGTGTTCAATTGGGCTGAGGTCTGGGCTGTTGGCAGGCCATTCCATTCAACCATGTTGGCTGACCTGCGACAAATCCTGATTGAGGAATGGAATGCCACAACATTCCATAACAACAGAGATATGTTGCATTATGGAAACTAGACCGTTGAACTAACAGGTAGCAAGAGGCCTTGTGTGTTGTGTCTCAATACCGTATTGTCTATAATACTGTTATGTCTTTCGACAATACACGACTACGTTCATAGTCATTTCTGTTATTATAGCGAAATGGCATTTTATTTTCTACATTGCAAATGAAGGGCCGACACTCCCAAAACCAGCCAAAAATGAAAAACGATATAAACATTGCTGTATTTTCATTCTCATGCTTTCAACAAATGTGCACACCCAACAGTCACACAGAACTCCCTTGCTGCATATGCGTTAGTGCCTCAATGAATCAATTCCACAAATCATTTTTTAAATATTTACATTTAAAAATCACATTTTAAACAATTACTGGCATTAGAATACATAATGTATTAATATATTGTGGAAGAAAGGTTTTATTATACTTGCTAACGCGTGCAAGTGATAGCTGATTTCCACAACAATATCTATACACGTGCACTAGAAGGCAATCGGTATATACAAGTACATACAGCTTTTCAAATATAACCAGCATATACAGCTGCTGGTTATATTTGAAAAGTTATAAAAGCAAACTCCACAGGAGAAAGAGAAGAGTCAACTTCAAAGGGGGAAACTTGAGCCTCAGAGCCCACAATCCCAAAGTGCATTGCTTCATTGTGTTTACATATGAAGGGCTCAGTTTAAAAAAAAAAAAAAATACAAATTACAAACAACTGAGCAATTCTGAAATGGTAACCAAACCAGATATTGTTAGTCTACAATTCTCTGCATTTCAGTTCACGTATTTGTTTAATTGGAAGTTCCCTTTAAGTATGTTTAAGTCTGAAGCTTTGGTAAAGCAAAAAAAATTAATTACTTAAAAATTATAGGCTTGCAAGGAAATCCAGATTATCTTTTATCCCTTTCGCCTTGCTCTGTACAAAGTCCTTTGTGCTTTTTTGTATTAGTGGGATGCCAGCCTTTTTCATAATCTTCAGGTATTCCTCTTCAGTCTACAGAAAGAAAAAAAAAATTCACACAAATGCACTAATCATGGATATCTGTGTAACGTACTGGTCTCAGAAATTATGAGAACCTGGCATTAATTTCATTGGAGAACAGCACTTACAGAAGTTAATTAATTGAAATAATATCATTTAGTCTAATTCCTGTAATTTCAAAAGACTGCTTTTAATGCCTTAATGTCTATAAAGTGCTCATGTATGTGATGTCTCATGATAAGTCTGTATAGAACATGCTCTGTGAATCACTCTGCCTGAGTTACTCCACTGGCAATGAAAAAATTAGGAGAGCGAAATCTAGTCCTGAGTGATTATGATTTCCAAGTATCCCAGGCCATATTCATGAATCAAATGAACATATTTTTAAAAGGATGAAGGGGGGGGGGGGGGGACGCATACATCACTCGTAATAACTGTGTAAAAGTGCATACTGGTCCGTTTCTCAAGAATAGTTTTTTAAGATTCCATATTCTTAAGAAAAAAGAAAAAAAAAAACATTTATTTACCCTTAACTTTTCTTTCAATAAGATGTGGCCCTGCACATCTAGATTCTGTTCAAGATGCTACCAGATTAGAGCGCTTGACACCCGCAATCCCCTCTGGTGTCTGCATAATTACCTTGGGTGCACAGTGCTGTCCGTATTTGAAGCTGTTCATGGGGGGAGACACTGCTCCACTGACCAGGAAGTCCTTCACGCTCAGGGCCACCAGATGCAGCACCTCGCTCTCATAGAAGTACACCCTGCGCTTGCTGTCCACAAGAACAATCAGCTGCAGGCCCTCGGCCAGCGAGGGGACGTTATCAATGGCGCCCATCACAGCCATTCTCTCTGGCTGCGGCAAGTACAGTTTCCCCCACATCTCCAGCATCTCCTCCCGCCCCCAGTACACTGTCCCATCCAGCCCTGTGATTCTCAGCTCGTGGCCATTTGGAGACGTTAGGCCAATTCTTAACCCTCTGCACTCATCGACTAGATCAGGAAGGTCTTCGAAGAGGCAAGAGGCTGTAAAACAAGGAGCAATTTTAGGCTTTTGTTCAATCAAGACAAGGGCATGGACACACACACACACACACAGTTAGAGAAAAAAAAACAGGTGGTACAATTAGTGCAGAAATATTAAATGCCCCTTGGCAATAGACATTAAGTACTTAAGTAGAACATGTCTTACAGAACAACATCTGTGCGTCTTCCAGGATGCAACCACTGTAAAAACAATAAAATAATAATAATCAGATCTCAACTGAACTAAAGGTATCAACCACCCCAATGACAGCATTCAAACAAAATGTCTATAAATATTATTTAGTTACATATTCGACACACAAACAAAATTCTGGATGTATTTTTTTCTTCAAGCATCAACTACCATCAAAATAATAAATACCTCTCCAGCAACATATAAAATTCATCTTGACAGGTAAGGAATACAGCAAATTCCATAAATTATTCAAATAATAGGCCATAAGCTGTGTGTTAGTCATAATTCTGAAAACAGAATTATTTCCTAAAACTTAACTGAAACTAAATGAACCTTAAAAATAATAATCACTCAGCCCTACATATTATATTCACTGATGTTCTGATCACATAAAGATCAATTTCATTCCCAAATGCAAGGACATTATAACTCACAATTTGTAACCTGTAGATATAAAAATAAACAAGTACAATTGTTCATTGTTCAAATAAAATTATAAAAAATAAAAACTCACCTGTCTGCGTTCGGGTCCTTGAAAACAGGTGGCTGGCAGAGCGTTGCCATTCTCCCCATTACCATAAACTTGCAGCAGAATACTATAAACCTTTAAATATAAAATATAAACATAAACCATGAAAAATCCTTCATATTTCAAAGACTCCACATTCAAAGGCTCTTAAGAGGCCAGGGTTTCTCCCCCCCCCCCCCCCCCCCCCCCCCCCCCCCCCACTATAGCGGTTTAGTTCATTAAAACCATGAAATTGCTTTTAAGTTATTGCATTGGTTTTTCAGTGCCCGTTACCTTAATCGCCATCAATACGGATCTATCGAATCAGAACAGAGACTAGTAAAGCGCAACTTTACGTCATTCATGCCAAAGTAACAAAAACAGCAAACAGAATACAATTTTTATGATGGCCATATGCTTGCTTCCATTTTGTCTCAATAAAACATATAATTGGATAAGATATCCTGACGTACACTATCTGTAAAATACAGGCCATATTCTAGCATGTAGTCTACCCTCGCTATCTCCCGTGTCATGTGAAATTGAGACTACAATAGGATACAGAATCTATCTTTATTCAAAGAGATCATCAGTTAAGTTTCACTAGCTATCTATTAGCTAGTCTAGTTAGATACAGTTGCCATTTTGAAAATAACATTTTCAAGTTGTGAACGACATCGCAGTTAAAATGGCTGAGAAATCGAAACTTTCCTAAATACTGCGACGAGCTAGCTAGCTAGCTTCCTGAGTTAATCGTAACAGCTAGTTAACCATGATATTTAAAAAAAACACTGTCGAAAGAAGTTAGCCAACTGATCGCCAAGTATTACACTACTTGATGTTAGTATGCGTTCATTTGTTGTGCGGAATGCTTACCTGTGTAACTATTTTCGTAGTCAGAATTTGAATTGTTTGATGAACCAACAACCGCTTCAACTGTAGCTAGCTTCACGGTGCTTTCCATAGAGCGTACACAGGAACTAGAGAGGTTAGGTGTGGCCAGTCAGTGAAGCCTATGAAGTATCGGTAAACAGCCACTACTGCGCATGTTCACTGTTGAGGGCAAAAGAGCTTGCTGCCCATTTATTTCAATGCAGAAATTCAACGTGATTTAACAACCAAAGAAAACCTCATCGGTCCATTTTTTGTGATCATAAATTTAATTATGTGCAGCAGTTTCTGAAACAATGGTTGTCTTGGTCCAGAAGTCTTGGTAAAATATTTACTTAAATGCATATTTTTCAATCTGTCTTTCATACAAAGCGTAATGGTCTTCAGTCGAGTTTCAAAATACCATTGGAGAAGTTTTATTTTGCCTTCAAAAGTTTGATATTCCCCATTCACTTTAATATGGAGCTCAATTTTTTGCCCTCAACAACGAAGACATACGCAGTACAAGCTTACTTCCGGGGCTTCACGTAGCACTGCAAGCCTGCTGATCCAGCAGAGGGCAACAGAGAGACAGCCCAGCTGCTGACACAAACACCTGCAGGGTTTACACTTCACACACTTCATTGAGCCATACAAATGAGGGAGTGATTTTAGCTCCTTTCACAGCTCTGAACGACAGCCCCAACAGCAATTTATAGACCGGCAGGCGTGAGGATAGGTGTGTATAGAACATTGGCTCCTTCCTCACCATTTCCCTGACCAGCCTCTTATAGCTGGGTCCTGCAGCCTCTCCTCTCCTCACACTCAAATTTCAAATATAGGAATTACAATGTGTTTTAATCATATTCTCGAAATACAACTACCCTGACACCAAAATCAGTGCAGTGCATTTAGTATAGTATGTATAATATTTGATTTGATTGGTGTGAATTTCAACACCATCCATCAACCATCAGATAATCCCAATCCACTGTTTGGGAACTACTGGTCAATAGGATGGTTCTGCTTGCACTGAAAGAACTGTCCACTAGAGGGCAGAAGAGCAAATGAATTAGTCTGCGAAGCACGTTCCTCTCTAGTACAAACCTGAACGACTGCATTACCATCACATCCCAGCAATAATCACACTGCTGCAATGTCATGGAACTGTTAGGAGAACATTGTGTGTGGGCTGTGGAGGGGGCTGCTTGAATAAACTGGCGCTACAGGTCCAGCCAAAGTGATCCAGCAGAGGGCGACAGAGAAACAGACCCACTACTGAAACTGAGACCCACCTGCAGGGTTTAAACACGTTATTTATAGCGCCATGCAAATAAGGGAGTGATTTGAGCTCCTTTCACAGCTCAGAGGGACAGCCCCGTGTCTGCTTATAGACCTGCAGGTGTGAGGAGGGGTGAACCAGACGGCACATAATGTTGCTGTAATGTTTCGGCAATGTTGCCATTTTGCTAGAAAAAACTACAGTGCTGTCTGTTACCGTGTGGCATGATGGGAAAGGGAGGAAAGGGGGAGCAGTGCAGGCAAAGTTTCTCTCGTGTTCCAACAACATTATGGCACTGCAACAGCCAAAGCAAAATAATGCTTTCTGTGCTTTCTGCTGATGCAGCTGCAAGTATGAAGAGGTGGTACCAGAATGAATATGTTCTGGCGATGTTTATGTAAAGCTGCAGCAATGTTTCACATCAACAGAGATGCAGCCATGTCTGGTAATACATTTGCACGTGTGGGGACGGGTCCTGGTCATTACATTTACATTACTTATCACACAATGACTGTGTGACAGTAACATTATGAGGTTGTGTGTGAGTGGGTTTGGGGTGGAGTAGCAGGTGTAGCACTGTGGGACTCCTTCACAATTTCTCCTGTGTGGCTCCAGCTGTGTAGGAGCTGAGAGAGCAGAGTACCTGGAACAGGGAGCACAGATACAGACAGCTGAGCCAATCACACCTGGCGATATAGAGTCACTGAAGGGACTGGAGATTCCACTCTCTCACTTACTTTATATACATTATCTGATTGTGCATGTGTCTGCTGGTGTGTTGGTGCTTTTCTCCTTGTGTGTGAATGGGATTACTGGGATCACTCCTGCCTGCTGTTGCTGACTCCACGCCTCCATTATGAGTGGGGGAGTCTCATTACCATCAGTCTCTGAGCTCCTTTTTAAAACAGGAGGGACTGTGAGCAGAGAGGATGGACAGTGCACACACAGCTTCTACACTTCTGGGGAGCCACCAACTCATTAGAGAAGAGTTAATTGGCTAGGCTGTGAAATAAATTCTGTTATAACATTGTCACTAATGGAATTAAGGTGGACAGAATCATGAGCTGCTGTGATTGGCTGAGTGTAGAAGCTCCTCCCTCTCCATCTTCCTGACTGGCCCCTTATAGCTGGGTCCTGCAGCCTCTCCTGTCCTCACACTCCAACCTGCTCCACACACTGACAACATGCTGGGGACACTTTGCACTCTCATCACTGTGCTCTCATGTAAGGGCAATCTCAGGAAGAAAAAAGCTAAATAAAATATTAAATTGATTAAACCTTCAATAGTACTTAATAACATTCATATTGTGAACTGAAATGTCAGTTATATTTTCTCACAAAAGCATATTTTTTCCCCAGGTGTGAGTGGAGCGACAGTGGTAACACAGAAGCCTCCTGTTCTGTCAGTGAGTAAAGGAGATACGGCCACTATGGACTGTAACGTTGGGACTGGGGGTGGTAGTGCTCTCTGGTACAAGCAGGTTCCAGGTGGAGTTCCTCAGTTTGTGCTGCGACTCTATGAAGGTGAAGACTCTCCAGATAGATATGGAACCGGTTTCTCATCCAATCGCTTCACATCAACCCGTCAGAGTAATACAGACTCCCAATTTATAATTAAAAATGTGGAGGCAGGAGACTCAGCAGTGTATTACTGTAACACATGGGATGACTCTGCTAAAGAGGAGGTATCACAGTGATTCACACCATGACAAAAACCTCTGAGCTTCACTTCTGCTTTGAAGCTGCTTCAGAAAGGAGTGAAGATGTGCATTTACTCAAGCTGAACCAGGCTCTCTCAGCCATGGAGTCATTTCATCTACAAAGTAATGTTAACAGAGAAAAGTCCCCTGTCCTCAAAGCTGAAGAAACTACAAGCAGCAAAATCAAATGAGTCAATCAACAAAAAGACAAATATCAATAGTCAATAAAGATAACATATTTGGCATCTGCAGTAACAGCACTGTTCATTGTATCCAACTCAATCCAACCACTCAGCCCATTAGGGATATAAAAGCTATATCTCCCCCCAAAAGAAGCCTTAAACCCCATTTGCTGAAGATGCCAATTTAATGTACATTTCTATTCCCTAAACATTACTGGATACTCAGTGAACAGTTTTGTGGTGAACAGTTGGTGAAAGGCCATCTAGGTGTTAAAGTGATAACTCAAATGCATTTGGTTGGGAATTGAGTTTTCTAGCTGGCTAGGATGTACCCAGGCTAAATCCAGGTAAAATCTGAACTATATTGATGTTAACCTAGTCCGTTTATGTCAAAACGTCTCTCAACTTTCACCCTTACAGAAATCTATATTCCCACTTTTGCTCATTGGGTACTTTACTGAAGCAATTTAAGTTACTTGCCCAATGGTACAACATGCAGTGCTCTCCCTAGGAATCAAACCAAAAACTCTGGAGTTGCATGTCTAGTTCCCTGAGCAATATGCTACAATACCAATCCAGTACAGGATCTCTGTCTCCCTATAATGTAGTAAAGAGCATTCTCTGATGAAATCCTGTATTATACAGGGCACACAAAGCTCTTACTAAATACCATGTGCAATATTAGCTATGGGATATAGTTTGTGATCAATGTTTATTATTATCAATATGAGTAAACACAAAAAAGAAATGTCTATATATCACCTCATCTGAGGTTCTGACTCTGGCTGCAGTAGGTTCACATACTCCAATTGGTTGAATAACACTTGAGTAACTTGTAATAGATGTGCAAGAAGCCTTATGTCCAATTGGACTCACTTTATGAAATCTGCTGAGAGCAGCTGATAATCTGAACCCTTCCATTTTGATATGATTGGCTGAGTTCAGAGGCTCCTCCCTCTCCATCTCCCTGACCGGCTCCTTATAGCTGGGTCCTGCAGCCTCTCCTCTCCTCACACTCCTACCTGCTCATCTCTCAGCTGGACAGTAAGGGCCGTTCACACCACACACACAGACAACATGCTGGGGACACTCTGCACTCTCATCACTGTGCTCTCATGTAAGAAATTACAATTTTGCGTTTATTCTACCAAGCATAACTGAGTCTGATGTGAGCCATACAGGAGAGGTTCCTCTCTCATTCATTTCAACTTTCTGTGTCCTTTTGTCTTCACAGGTGTTGGTGGTCAGGCACTGTTGACACAGAAACCCTCAATGCTGAGTTTAACTAAAGGACAGACAGCAACTATGGACTGTAACATTGGCCCAGAGGATACATATGATATTAACTGGTACAAACAGGTTCCAGGCAGTGCTCCTCAGTTTCTGCTGTATTTCTACCACTCTCACAAATCTCCCCCACATATGGAGCTGGGTTCTCCTCCAGCCGCTTTACCTCCACAGCCCAGAGTATCACAGATTATCAGTTAATAATCACCAATTTGGAGGCAGGAGACTCAGCAGTGTATTACTGCCATAAGTGGGTGAGCTCTGTGAGTGAGCACGTATCACAGTGATTCACACCATGACAAAAACCTCAGCTCAGACCATCTGCACTTCTGCTTTTAAAGATAGCTAGCACACACACTCACTTCTCATTCTGATAAATAGACATGAAGTAAACCTGAACCAGAGCGTTGGTGACAACAGTTCTCTCCTACTCTCAGTACCTCTCATGAGTTGGTCAAATAAACCCGGAATGTATTTATATATCATCACAATTTTCAGATGCACTTTCATCAAAAACATTTTAATTAATATGAAACATTTTCAAACAAATTGCTTTCATCTGCCAGCCCTTTCCACAGCCAAAACAGATTAGGTCATTTAACCGCATTCCACGTAAACTAGTCCACACATATAATTAATTGTTTCCCAAAATTATTTTGTTATTTTAGCAAATTGTAAAATAAATAACAAAAGAAACAACTCAGATCTTTGAAACACCATCAGTAAAATGGATGGTAAATGGACTGCATTTATATAGCGCTTTTATCCAAAGCGCTTTACAATTGATGCCTCTCATTCGCCAGAGCAGTTAGGGATTAGGTGTCTTGCTCAAGGACACTTCGACATGCCCAGGGCGGAGTTTGAACCGGCAACCCTCCGACTGCCAGACAATCGGTCTTACCTCCTGAGCTATGTCATTAATTACATACAAACATAATTAATGATGTCATTAATATGTTTCACAGAAACACATTTTTTAAAATGAATCTTGAAAATAATGTAATAAACCAAAGCTTTATCATCATGTATTTATATGATCATACTCTATGCCTATATTTATGATGTTGTGCAATACCAGACTGAATTTTAGCATCATGCAGCGCTCTCAGTATGTGACCCCAGAACTTTGTGGAAAACTGAAAGGATCTAAATGCATCTTTCACTATTGAGTTTTATTTTGTATTAATAGAAATGAATATAAACATATTCCATGTGTAGGAATATGATATGGTAGTGTGCGTTTGAATTAAGAAAGATATACTAGCCCTTATTACGAAGCGCACTCAATGCTCTCACTGATTAACATGTACAATACTGACGTTTAAGTGCTGACCCTAACACATGATTTAACTGGGGGGCTGATCTCATCAATGTCGTTATTAATTATATCAATAAACACACAAAGTTAATATTTCTTCTGACTTAAGTTTCTGACTCCGGTATGTCCACACTCCTGTAGATTAAATAACATTTGAATAAGATGCCTTATCTGTATTTTGACTTGTTTTATGAAGTATGCTGATTGGCTGAACCCTTCCTTTTGGAAACTATGATTAGCTGAGTGCCGAGGCTCCTCCCTCTCCATCTCCCCTTATAGCCAGTATCACAGTCTCACCTCACACTCCAACCTGCTCAACTCTCAGCTGTTTTGTGATTGGCTGAGTACAGTAGCTCCTCCCTCTCTATATCTCTGACTGGCCCCTTATAGGTGGGTCCTGCAGCCTCTCCTCTCCTCACACTCCAACCTGCTCATCTCTCAGCTGGACAGTAAGGGCCGCTCACACCACACACTGACAACATGCTGGGGACACTCTGCACTCTCATCACTGTGCTCTCATGTAAGAAATACCAAATGATGCAAACAACTAACTAAAATAAAAACGTATTTAACTTTCGATATTGTCTAATTACATTAATATTGCATTTTAAAATATGCTTTTTATTATCTCATGAAAGAATTTCCTGTTCCAGGTGTGAGTGGGCTGATAGTGGTGACACAGAAGCCTCCTGTTCTGTCAGTGAGTAAAGGAGATACGGCCACTATGGACTGTAACCTCGGGACTGATGATGCTGCTCGCTGGTACAAGCAGGTTCCTGGTGGAGCTCCTCAGTTTGTGCTGTATTTCTACCATCAATCTAGTTCTCCCACATATGGAGCTGGGTTCTCCTCCACACGCTTCACATCCAATCATCAGAGTAAATCAGATTATCGATTAATAATCACCAATGTAGAGGTAGGAGACTCAGCAGTTTATTACTGTAAAACATGGGACAGCTCTGCTAAAGAGTACGTATCACAGTGATTCACACCATGACAAAAACCTCTGAGCTTCACTTCTGATTTAAAGCTGCTTCAGAAAGAAGAGAACTTCAAACTTAGAGCAGGATGTGAATTCACTCAAGCTGAGCTGCTCTCAGAGTTCTTCTGCCAGCCCCTTCCACAGCCAAACCAGGTCATTTTGCTGTGTTCTGCACACACTAGTTTCTGCATCAAGTACTTTTTTGTCCGTATTATGTTGCTGTGATATGAAATTGCAAAATGATCAATTGTACTACTCATATCTTTGAAAACCTGCCACCTAAAATGTGAAGTGAGTAGTATGTAAATGTGAATCCTTACATTATTTCATGAAACATAGATATGTTATTACTGTATATATAATATAATGGGCCTTTATGCCTGTTTTTGAAAGCCATTCACCTTAGTCAAGATGCAAATCATGAACTTTCTGGAGAAGCTGAGAGGATCTAAATGCATCTTTGATTTATTTATTTATTTATTTATTTATTTGTTTGTTTATTTATTTTGTAAAAGTACAACGATCTAGATGCATGAAGATATGTATGAAGGTAAATACTGTCTACGCCTAAGAATAGGGCATAACGCTTGAATTAAGTAGTTTGTATGATTTTATACCCAAAGCTATACTTTGACCTGGGATATATTTGTGACTTTAATATACATATACTGGATACCAACATTACAAATAATAAACTGAGGTCCTGTCATACAGCAGTCACTAAAATTCCCACAAGCCCAGTGTTGGGGCACAGACCTCAGTTGATGGGGTACAGACCCCAGTGTTGGGGTACAGACCTCAGTGTTGCAGTACAGACCCCAGTGTTGGGGTACAGACCTCAGTGTTGGGGCACAGACCCCAGAGTTGGGGTACAGACCTCAGTGAAGTGTCCAAATAAACTACAATCGCAGCTTTATTTCCCAGTACGGTAATGACTCCTGATTAGCTGTACAGTCTCCATCATCTCATCACCTCTGTATGAGTCCTCTGGTCAGCACTATTAATGTGAGATGAGCTTCCAGTTCAATGTAATGTGTGCAAGTAAACATAGACTGTCTTTTAATAGGCTGGAAATTTACATGCTGTTTATCATATTTTGTCATTTCCGCAAAATATCATAACTAATGTTCATCGTGAATATTTAAATTTTCTATAGTATTTTTGGTTGCTGTCCTGTGTATTATTTCAAAATTACTTTACCTCTGCGTGTCTGTATCCATGTGAACCCTTGTCTTGCAATTGGCTGTCATTGGGAGTTCAGAAGCTTGCCTTTTTCCATCTCCCTGAACAGCTCAAATATATGCTTTTTTTTGTCCTTTAATGCAAATGTTGCTTTTAATTATTATATTTTTTGTGTATGGGTATTCTGTACAAGAATGAGGAAGGGGTTACTTTTTTCCTTGTGTTAAAAAACAGAAAACAACTGTGATATACTGTTGGCCTCCCAGGTGGTTTCATATTTTTGGGTTTTCTCTTGAGCCGAAAAACATGAGAATAGTGATTGAGTATGGTCTGATTGTCTTTGCCTCTAGAAACGTCTTCTACGCCATGTTTCATTTGAATTGATCAGCTCTGATTGGTTGAGTTCAGAAGCTCCTCCCTCTCCATCTCTCTGGCTGGCCCCTTATAGCTGGGTCCTGCAGCCTCTCCTCTCCTCACACTCCAACCTGCTCATCTCTCAGCTGGACAGTAAGGGCCGTTCACACCACACACTGACAACATGCTGGGGACACTCTGCACTCTCATCTCTGTGCTCCTATGTAAGAAATAAATAGTTCAAAAATATTTTCACGGATTTGTCATGGCTGTCATGCATGTTATGTTATTTGATTATGTTTATTGTTTCTGAGCAGGTGTCAGTGGGCAGAAGGTTTTGACACAGAAACCCACAATGCTGATTCTGACGAAAGGACAGAAGGCGACAATAGACTGTAATATTGCCAGAGATGATAGCTATGTTGTTTCCTGGCACAAGCAGGTTCCAGGCAGTGCTCCTCAGTTTGTGCTGTATTTCTACCACTCTTGGAGCTCTCCTACATATGGAGCTGGGTTCTCCTCCAGCCGCTTTACCTCCACAGCCCAGGGTAACACAGATTATCAGATAATAATTACTAATGTGGAGGCAGGAGACTCAGCAGTTTATTACTGTGCCACATGGGACAGATCAGCTAATGCAGCTGTATCACAGTGATTCACACTGTGACAAAAACCTCTGAGCTTCACTTCTGCTTTAAAGCTGCTTCTACAACCCCATAGAAGAGTTTTCTGCAGCTGAGAAAGGATCTCTTAGTCCTGGAATCAATTTCATTATCAGACTACTGAGAATGCTTAATAGTATCTATTCCCTAATATGCAGATTACATTCTACATATTAAAATTAAATGCAATTATTAACTTTCACAACAGGCTCCCCATCTCACTCAGAAATATTGTTATGAGAATTTAAATTATTTAAATGACTTTTTATTTTTGAATATATATATATATATATTCAAAAAGAAAAAGTCATTTAAATAATTTAAATTCTCATAGTTCACCAATAACTCCTTGTTCAAAAATGTTAAGCCAATCTCAGTCATGTGTATCTGCAACAAACCATGTGTGGAACAATCCTTGTTACAACGTTAGTCAAGAATATGCATATTTCTGCAACTCTGTCTGTTCATATTTCAAGCCCGATTGACATATTACAGGAATGATAATGAAGTGCAGTTATGGAAGGGAGTGTATAATGCAACTGAGACTGGTGTAAGCAAAATTATATTCAATATTATTAAATTATTCCCATGCACACAGTAATATGTAAGAGTCTATTAAATTGTTGGGATTGCAATTACATCGCGTTTCATTATATGATACCCTTTGTGTGCAGATGTCAAAGCATTATTCACTGAAAGGAGTGAACTGACCTCTACCCAACTAATGTGTGGTAACTACGGAGAAATGCATGCCAGCCATATTGTGATGGACATCAGCTGAGAAGGACAGGGAGGAGCTATTCAACCAGCTGAAGAATCAATAACCTGGTCTGGTTTAATAAACAATAAGAAGGTTCACCAAAAATGTAAACATTATTTCACTGAATGGGTCTGACTATTTGCCAGAGATAAACTGAATGAGATTATAAGATCCATCAGTAGCCATCAGGGCCATGCAGGTCAGTGCAGAGAGCATTAGAGGGGCAGGAGCTCCAAGTGAAGAAAGGGCCACACCAGACCAGCTGTGCTGTAGAGATTTACCTGTGGGATCTGTTAGGGAGCCTCAGCTGTGCTGTAGAGATTTACCTGGGGGATCTGTTAGGGAGCCTCAGCTGTGCTGTAGAGATTTACCTGTGGGATCTGTTAGAGACCCTCAGCTGTGCTGCAGAGATTTACCTGTGGGATCTGTTAGGGAGCCTCAGCTGTGCTGTAGAGATTTACCTGTGGGAGCTGTTAGGGAACCTCAGCTGTGCTGTAGAGATTTACCTGTAGGAGCTGTTAGGGAGTTACGGCTGTGCTGTAGAGATTTACAGGTGGGATCTGTTAGGGAGCCTCAGCTGTGCTGTAGAGATTTACCTGGAGGCATCTGTTAGGGAGCCTCAGCTGTGCTGTAGAGATTTACCTGTGGGAGCTGTTAGGGAACCTCAGCTGTGCTGTAGAGATTTACCTGTGGGATCTGTTAGGGAGCCTCAGCTGTGCTGTAGAGATTTACCCGTGGGAGCTGTTAGGGAGCCTCGGTTGTGCTGTAGAGATTTACCTGTAGGATCTGTTAGGGAACCTCAGCTGTGCTGTAGAGATTTACCTGTAGGAGATGTTAGGGAGTTACGGCTGTGCTGTAGAGATTTACATGTGGGATTTGTTAGGGAGTTACAGCTGTGCTGTCGAGATGTACCTGTGGGAGCTGTTAGGGAGCCTCAGCTGTCCTGTATAGGTTGACATGCAGGTTCTAATCGGGAAGAACAGATGTGCTATACAGATTCATATTTTGATTTTGTTTGGGATATTGCAGATGTGCTGTCCATATTTACATGGTTCTGACAGGAATTACAGATGTGCCATCAGCATTCAGACTTGTGTCCACAGTCTGTTTCAGTTCCCTCTTGCTGTGCTCAAACTGAGCTGAGGTTTTTGTACGGGGGTGTACATCATCTGTATCACTGTGGTATTCGGCCAAGGCACCAAGCTGATTGTCACTGGTAAGTCTCTTTTCATTTCTTTGCAAACTCTTTTAAATATGCAGTTTTCCATGCCATTGTGTTGTTCTGTCTGACATAAATTTTTCTATTTTAAATGAGGCTTAAAATTTTTCAAATGCAGCTTTGTGCATATATTTTACAGTTCAATGCTGAGATACAAATCCCATGCTTCACATCTGATTTTTTTTCTCTCTCTATGTGGGTTTCAATTTATTAAAAAATTCATATTCAAAAGATATAGTCCTTTTGCTTCGTTTGGAATCCTGGAATTGCTATTTGCTAAGTTATTTTTGAGAAAAATGTAATATTCTGTAATATTTTACTGAGAAATTTGATGTAAAACTGACGTTATATTTCCTTTGAAAAAATGCAGGGTAAGTTATTGTCCTTTAACTCAATAATATATACACCTTTAATGAACTTCACATCTTTCACATTAACACCTAAAGTAGGCTATTTATTGATTATGCGTAAAACACGAAGTCTATTAAGCTATTAAGCCTCAAACTGTAAAATCACTGACAGATTTCTTTGAAATATTAATATTTACATTGTCAGTCAAAATTTGGTGCAAATGACGTGATAGGAATGACAGTAACAGAAAACACCGTTCGGTCGATTTTTCATTCGGTTTAAAGGCGGTGGAAATAAAAAATAAAAAATCACTGGAATGTTACACGACAAAGGTTGTTTGGATCTGTATCCAAAGCAGTTTTTTCGAATAGCACTTTTACTTCTACATAATGTGCGTTACATATATTTGCTGGTAAAAATATGAGCACCCTTTCAATGAACCTGGTATCTTATCATTTCTCTTTTTCAGACTCTTCTCTTGCTGCGCCTACCCTCTCTCTCCTGCCTCCATCCAGTGAGGAGCTGAAGACAGACAAAGCCACGCTGGTATGCTTGGCGCAGATGTCTGTTGGGTTCGCTGATGTCAGCTGGACATCGGGCGGGAAACCAGTTACCGGCGGGGTTTTTACCGGCACCGCCGAACAGAAACCCGACAAAATCTTCAGTTTGAGCAGCTTCTTAACCATCAAGCCCTCCGACTGGATTACCGACCGCGTCTTTACCTGTAAAGTATCTGTCGGGTCTAAAACCACAGAGAAAAATATCAAAATGTCTGACTGCCGTGAGTAAATTATGGCTATTATATGACTCAATTTTTACTTATATTTTGATTAGCATGGTTTTCCATTTGTAATAGTTTATAAACCCATTAACAGTAGCCTAAATTGATTTCTGGCAATACCTTAAGACTTTTTCAGGAATAAACTTTCACGTTTAACGTCATTTTTTTGCTTTTAAATCTAGAAAGTGTGTTTGTTATCTTTGTGTTTGGATTGTGAGATTAAATAAAGACTGTTGCATGTTTAAAAATACTCGATTTCATTTATGTGTTTTTGAAAGGAAGACTAAATGACTAAATACGATCAAATCTGTGCTGCTGTTCCAAAGTTTACCAATATATTCTTTCTGTGAAAACTGGAGTACAGATTCCATCAAACAAAGTTTGATTTTTCAGTATCAAAAGCAGCAGACTGCAACCCTGGTCATGGAGAGCCACAGGGTCTGCTGTTCTTCCTTGTTACAGCACTTACCAGATTTAAAAAAGCAGGGGATTACACAGGTAACTCTGCTCAACTGGTCTCATAGGTCTTGATCACTTGCTAATTTTAAAGTGAAAGCGAAAACCAGCAGACCTGTGGCTCTCCAGGACCCTGGTTGCAGACTTTCCCAAAATTTCTGACCCTACGGTCCACTCAATGAGCAAATTTATTTTTTTAAATGTAGATCGACAATTTCAAATTTAGGAATTACTATGTGTTTTAATCATATTCTTGGAATACAACTACAATGACACCAAAATCAGTGCAGTGCTTGCAGTATAGCGTGTATAATATTTGATTTGATTGGTGTGAATTTCAATGGACAGTCAATAGACCATTTTTTAAATCCCATGTGTATCTCACAATGCTCTTCAACACCATCCATCAACCATCAGATAATCCCAATCCACTGTTTGGGAACTACTGGTCAATAGGATGGTTCTGCTTGCACTGAAAAAACTGTCCACTGGAGGGCAGAAGAGCAAATGAATTAGTCTGCGATGCTCGTTCCTCTCCAGTACAAACCTCACTGACTGCATTACCATCACATCCCAGCGATAATCACACTGCTGCAATGTCATGGAACTGTTAGGATAATGTTGTTTGTGGGCTGTGGAGGGGGCTGCTTGAATAAACTGGCGCTGCAGGTCCAGCCAAAGTGATCCAGCAGAGGGCGCCAGAGAAACAGACCCGCTACTGAAACTGAGACACACCTGCAGGGTTTAAACACGTTATTTATAGCGCCATGCAAATGAGGGAGTGATTTGAGCTCCTTTCACAGCTCAGAGGGACAGCCCCGTGTCTGCTTATAGACCTGCAGGTGTGAGGAGGGGTGAACCAGACGGCACATAATGTTGCTGTAATGTTTCGGCAACGTTGCCATTTTGCTAGAAAAAACTACAGTGCTGTCTGTTACCGTGTGGCATGATGGGAAAGGCAGGAAAGGGGGAGCAGTGCAGGCAACGTTTCTCTCGTGTTCCAACAACATTATGGCACTGCAACAGCCAAAGCATAATAATGCTTTCTGGCTTTCTGCTGATGCAGCTGCAGGTATGAAGGTCGTGCCAGAATTAATATGTTCTGGCAATGTTTATGTAAAGCTGCAGCAATGTATCACATTACTAGACATCAACAGAGATGCAGCCATGTCTGGTAATAAATTTGCACGTGTTGGGACGGGTCCTGGTCATTACATTTACATTACTTATCACACAATGACTGTGTGACAGTAACATTATGAGGTTGTGTGTGAGTGGGTTTGGGGTGGAGTAGCAGGTGTAGCACTGTGGGACTCCTTCACAATTTCTCCTGTGTGGCTCCAGCTGTGTAGGAGCTGAGAGAGCAGAGTCACTGGAACAGGGAGCACAGATACAGGAAGCGGAGCCTATCACACCTGGCGATATAGAGTCACTGAAGGGACTGGAGATTCCACTCTCTCATTTACTTTATATATATTATCTGATTGTGCATGTGTCTGCTGGTGTGTTGGTGCTTTTCTCCTTGTGTGTGAATGGGATTACTGGGCTCACTCCTGCCTGCAGTTGCTGACTCCACGCCTCCATTATGAGTGGGAGCATCAGTCCCTGAGCTCCATTTTAAACAGAAGGGACTGTGCGCAGAGAGGATGGACAGTGCACACACAGCCTCTACACATCAGGGGAGCCACCAGCTGATTGGAGAAGAGTTAATTGGCTAGGCTGTGAAATAAATGCTGTTATCACATTGTCACTAATGGCATTAAGGTGGACAGAATCCTGAGCTGCTGCGATTGGCTGAATGTAGAAGCTCCTCCCTCTCCATCTTCCTGACTGGCCCCTTATAGCTGGGTCCTGCAGCCTCTCCTACCCTCACACTCCAACCTGCTCCACACACTGACAACATGCTGGGGACACTCTGCACTCTCATCACTGTGCTCTCATGTAAGGGAAATCTCACAAAGAAAAAACCTAAATAAAATGTTAAATTGATGTAACTTTCAATAGTACTTAATAACATTCATATTGTGAACTGAAATGTTATTGTTATTTTCTCACAAAAGCATATTTCTTCCCCAGGTGTGAGTGGAGCGACAGTGGTAACACAGAAGCCTCCTGTTCTGTCAGTGAGTAAAGGAGGTACGGCCACTATGGACTGTAACGTTGGGACTGTGACTGATTGGTCCACTTACTGGTACAAGCAGGTTCCAGGTGGAGTTCCTCAGTTTGTGCTGCGGCTCCATGAAGCTGAACACTCTCCAAATCCACTTGGAACCGGTTTCCCATCCAATCGCTTCACAACAACCCGTCAGAGTAATACAGACTCCCAATTTATCATTAAAAATGTGGAGGCAGGAGACTCAGCAGTGTATTACTGTGGCACATGGGACAGATCTGCGAGTGAGTACGTATCACAGTGATTCACGCCATGACAAAAACCTCTGAGCTTCACTTCTGCTTTAAAGCTGCTTCAGAGAGGAACGAACATCAAACTTAGAGCAGGATGTGAATTCACTCAAGCTGAGCCAGGACTTCTCAACCGTGTCAGTAACAGCATAGACCATGTAACTCTGTGCATCTGAACTGTGTGGATGTACCCACAGTCTGCATCTCTTAGCATCGCCACCACACCCTGAATCAGCATCTCCGGTGCCTCTCAAAGCAAATGCTGCTCTGCCATCTTCAGACTGAGAATGTAGTTAGAGGAGAAGAGCAAGAATCCTGCAGGATTCTGTCCCCTCCCCTCTGATGCTCCCACACCAGGAGTCACACAGCATCCATCAGCATTCACACATGGAGGAAGTGAGCGGCTCTCTGGCACTTTGCAATGTCTATTCTACCGACATCTGTGAAGTCTCACTTAGGAGACTCCACATTAAACAGCCAGAACAGGGCAGCACTCACTGCCATTCATTGTTCCTTTAAAGAGTGAACGACTAATGATATGAGCTGGTACTCCAAGAAGAGAGTTTGACACCTTTCCCAAATAATTTCCACAGTAGAGTCATCACCTGTAGGAAGAGCTTCCCCTCCTCTAAAACAGGTCCCACCTCCTCCCTCACTGTACATTTTAAAAAGCTCAGATAGATCATTTGATCAACCAAATCTGAATAGTCATGGAAGCCATTTCAGCTGCACAGGTATAACAAAGGCCAACACAAAATATGTTTTTTGTCCCTGAGGCCAGGCCTCCACAGGTACACGAGTAACATGTCCTTTCTGTAATTGGACTTTTGTTAAATGACATTACATGACATTTTAGACATTTATCAGGAACTCTTAAACAGAGTGACTTACAGAGCTTACATTTTTTGTTCAAGTGAATCCATGAACACAGCTGGACATTAACTGGAGAAATCAGGTTCCCACCTGGTAGGTAAACTCAGTCTTGAAGTCAAGTTCCTTATACAATATACTACACTACCACCATCAGTGAGTAGCATTTAAAACATTTAATATTTCTTCACAAAGGGAACAGTCATCTTCTGTCTTGATGAGATTTTTTCACAATGAAAGTGTGTAAGAAATAATTCAGACTGACGAAAAAGAAAGGGAAAACTTGTGAACCCGCTTGAACCTGATAAAATGAGTTTTTTCTTATTTTCATTGATAAACTATCATATGACTGACAACCACTTGGCCAGATGAGAAACATTATTTCAGAAATAATTATTTATTTTCTCCACATAATCATTGATTGGCTGAGTGCACAGTCTCCTCCCTCTCCATCTCCCTGACCAGCCCCTTATAGCTGGGTCCTGCAGCCTCTCCTCTCCTCACACTCAACCTGCTCATCTCTCAGCTGGACAGTAAGGGCTGTTCACACCACACACAGACAACATGCTGGGGACCCTCTGCACTCTCATCGCTGTGCTCTCATGTAAGAAAATAAATGTGCGTTTATCATTGCTGAGGTATGGATCAGGCATTCTTGCGTAAGAATTTGAAAATATGCTCTTCTGTTGTTGCGTTCACAGGTGTCAGTGGCCAGAAGGTTTTGACACAGAAACCCTCAGTGCTGAGTGTGAATAAACAGCAGAAAGCCACAATGGACTGTAATATTGCCAGAGATGAGGGATATGTCTCCTGGTACAAACAGGTTCCAGGCAGCGCTCCTCAGTATGTGCTGCGTTTCTACCACTCTCACAGCTCTCCTGATGAATATGGAGCTGGGTTCTCCTCCAGCCGCTTTACCTCCACAGCCCGGGGTAACACAGATTATCAGTTAATAATTAATACTGTGGAGGCAGGAGACTCAGCAGTGTATTACTGTGCCACATGGGATAACTCTGCTAATGAGTGGGTATCACAGTGATTCACACCATGACAAAAACCTCTGAGCCTCACTTCTGCTTTAAAGCTGCTTCAGAAAGGACTGAAGATGTGCATTTACTCAAGCAGAACCAGGCTCTCTCAGCCATGGAGTAGAGTATTGACAGAGAAAGGTCCCCTGTCCTCAAAGCTGAAGAAAACTAAAAGCAGCCAAATAAAATTAATCAATCAACAAAAGGACAAACATAAACAGTCAATAAAGAGGTCATATATTTGGCATCTGTAGTAACAGCACTGTTCACTGTATCCAACTCAATTCAACCACTCAGCCCATTAGGTATTTCTATATATACAAGCTACACCACCCCCAAAAGAAGCCTTAAACCCCTTTGCTAAGGATGCCAATTTCATGTACATTTCTACTCCCTCAGAAACAGAATTCAATAAACCTTACTGGATACTCAGTGAACATTTTTGTGGTGAACAGTTGGTGAAAGGCCATCTAGGTGTTAAAGTGATAACTCGAATGCATTTGGTTGAGAAGTGAATTTTCTAGCCGGCTAGGATGTAGCCAGGCTATATCCAGGTAAAATCTGAGATATAATGTAATTAACCTAGACTGATTATGTCAAAACATTTGTTCTAGAAATAATCTATATTCCCACTTTTGCGCATTGGTAATTTATTGAAGCAATTCAATATAAGTTTCTTGCCCAATGGTACAACATGTAGTGCCCTCCCTAGGAATCAAACCAATAACTCTGGAGTTGCAAATCTAGTTCCCTGAGCAATATGCTGCAATACCAATCCAGTACAAAATCTGTCTCCCTATAATGTAGTAAAGAGCATTCTCTGATAAAATCCTACATTACTCAGGACACACAAAGCTCACACTAAATACCATGGGCAATATTGATGTTAAAGTGCAGACACTAACACATATGATTTAATAAATATGGGATAGGTCTGATCAATGTGTATTATTATTAATTATGAATAAACACAAAAAAATGTGTGTATATCACCTCATCTGAGATTCTGACTCTGGCTACAGTAGGTTCACACACTCCAATTGGTTGAATAACACATGAGTAACTTGTAATAAATGTGCAAGAAGCCTTACAGTATTTCCAATTGGACTCGCTTTATGAAATCTGCTGAGAGCAGCTGATAGTCTGAACCCTTCCGTTTGGATACTATGATTGGCTGAGTTCAGAAGCTCCTCCCTCAATCTACCTGACCAGCTCCTTATAGCTGGATCGCACAGCCTCTCCTCTCCTTACACTCCAACCTGCTCATCTCTCAGCTGGACAGTAAGGGCCATTCACACCACACACTGACAACATGCTGGGAACACTCTGCACTCTCATCACTGTGCTCTCATGTAAGAAATTACTATTTAGATTTTATTCTACCAATTATAACTGAGTATGATGTGAGCCATACAGGAGAGGTTCCTCTCTCATTCATTTAAACTTTCTGTGTCCTATTCCCTTGACAGGTGTTGGAGGTCAGACACTGTTGACACAGAAACCCTCAATGCTGAGTTTAACTAAAGGACAGACAGCAACCATGGACTGTAACATTGGCCCAGAGGATACATATAATATTTACTGGTACAAACAGGTTCCAGGCAGTGCTCCTCAGTTTCTGCTGTATTTCTACCACTCTCACAAATCTCCCACATATGGAGCTGGGTTCTCCTCCAGCCGCTTTACCTCCACAGCCCAGGGTAAAACAGATTATCAGTTAATAATTAGCAATGTGGAGGCAGGAGACTCAGCAGTGTATTACTGCCAGAAATGGGTGAACTCTGTGAGCGAGAGAGTATCACAGTGATTCACACCATGACAAAAACCTCAGCGGAGAACATCTGCACTTCTGCTTTTAAAGATAGCTAGAACACACAATCACTTCTCATTCGGATAAACAGACATGAAGTAAACCTGAACAAGAGCGTTGGTGACAGCAGTTCTCTCCTACTCTCAGTACCTCTCGTGAGTTGGTCAGATAAATCCGGAATGTATTTATATATCATTACAATTTTCAGATGCATGTTCACGAAAAACATTTTCATTAATATGAAACATTTTCAAACGAATTGCCTTCATCTGCCAGCCCTTTTCACAGCCAAAACAGATTAGGTCATTTAACTGCATTCCACGTAAACTAGTCCACACATCTAATTAGCTGTTTCTCTAAATTATTATGTGATTATAGCAAATTGTAAAATTAATAAAACAAACAATGCAGATCTTTGAAACACCATCAGTAAAAATGTAATGTCACAAATATGTTTCACAGAAACACATTTTTTTAAATTAATCTTGAAAATAATGTTAATTAACCAAAGCTATGTCATCATGCATTTATATGATCATACTCGATGCCTGTATTTATGATATTTTGTAGCACCAGACTGAGTTTTAGCATCATGCAGCGCTCTCAGAATATGACCCCAGAACTTTGTGGAAAACTCAATGGATCTAAATGCATCTTTCGCTATTGAGTTTCATTTTGTATCAATAGAAATTCATATATTACATTACAGGCATTTAGCAGATGCTATTATCCAGAGCGACTTACACAACTTTTTTTACATAGCATTTTACATTGTATCCATTTATACAGCTGGATATATACTGAAGCAATGCAGGTAAAGTACCTGGCTCAAGGGTACAACGGCAGTGTCCTTACCTGGGAATCGAACCTGCAACCTTTCGGTTACAAGCCCAGTTCCTTACCCACTGTGCTACACTCCGTCCTATATATAAACATATTCCATGTGTAGGAATATGAAATGGTAGTGTGTGTTTGAATTAAGAAAGACATATGATGCTGTACTGAACTTGGGATATTTTTTTCATAAATGTCGTCACAAAATCCTCATTACACATTAATATTAATTAAAGGGTAGAGATACTAACCCCGTTTCTGTGTCCAATAAAACCGCAATCGAAAATTTATTTCCCAGTGTGCAAAAGGCTCCTGATTGGCTGTATAATCCCCATCAACTCATCACCTCTGTATGAGTCCTCAGGTCAGCACTATTAATGTGAGATGAGCTCCCAGTAAACTTCACAGCTGAAACAAGTGGAGAATAAAATAAATCAATTTGATTTAATTCACGTTGGCTAGTATACAGTGTTATTAAACTGGCTCAGCAATATGTTATATTCTGTTACATTCTGTGCAGCATACAATGACCAATATACTTTATATTTGCACACATTGTAAATAGACTTTAATTAACATCGGTGGTGGGAGCATTGTGTATTATTAGTATTACAAGACTGGCCTGTATGAATGTGAAGCCTTGGTCTGTGATAGGCTGACTGCAGTAGCTCCTCCCTCTCCATCTCCTCAACTGCTGCTTATATCTGGGTCCTGCAGCCTCTCCTCTCCTCACACTCCATCCTGCTCATCTCTCAGCTGGACAGTAAGGGCCCTTCACTCCACACACTGATAACATGCTGGGGACACTCTGCACTCTCATCTCTGTGCTCTCATGTAAGAAATGAATCGTTCAGAAATATTTTCAAGGATTTGTCATGTCTGTCATGCATGTTATGTTATTTGATTATGTTTATTGTTTCTGAGCAGGTGTCAGTGGGCAGAAGGTTTTGACACAGAAACCCACAATGCTAAGTCTGACGAAAGGACAGAAGGCGGCAATGGACTGTAATATTGCCAGACATGATGGCTATGTTGTTTCCTGGCACAAGCAGGTTCCAGGCAGTGCTCCTCAGTTTGTGCTGTATTTCTACTACTCTCACAGCTCTCCCACATATGGAGCTGGGTTCTCCTCCAGCCGCTTTACCTCCACAGCCCAGGGTAACACAGATTATCAGTTAATAATTACCAATGTGGAGGCAGGAGACTCAGCAGTTTATTACTGTGCCACATGGGACAGCTCAGCTAATGCAGCTGTATCACAGTGATTCACACTGTGACAAAAACCTCTGAGCTTCACTTCTGCTTTAAAGCTGCTTCTACAACCCCGTAGAAGAGTTTTCTGCAGCTGAGAAAGGATCTCTTAGTCCTGGAATCAATTTCATAATCAGACTACTGAGTATGCTTAATAGTATCTGTGGCAAGTGAGTGCCACCCCTCCTGGTTTAAAACACACTCACGGGAGACAACCGTTTTCGTTAGTAGCACTTGCGTGCTCTTTTATTAAAGCTCTCGGCTTTTTCGGACAATCACCAAAACACAGAGGTTTCGTATCGCTTTTAAAAACCACAGGCTCACTGTTGAAAGCAATCAGAGGCAATCAGCGCAATTAAACAATTGACAATTATCGGCGCTGATTACCTCCACCTGACAGTTGTGACGAAGGATCCGACAGCCGCTCCTCTCAAACCACGCCCACCCCACCACAGTATCTATTTACTAATATTCATATAGCACGTTCTACATATTAAAAAGCTGAACCCAGGCAAGACGGAGATGATCTTCATCCCTGCTCCATCCTCTAACCTTCTCGACTTTTCTATTTCCCTGGGGGACACTGTGGTGTCATCATCACCCACCGCAAAAAACCTTGAAGTGGTGATGGACAACAGACTGTCCCTCTCCCAGAACATCACGGCGGTGAGTCGAACGTGCAGGTTCTTCCTGTACAACATCCGGAGAATCCGCCCCTTCCTCACCACCTACGCAACCCAGCTCCTGGTTCAAGCGATGGTCCTGTCCCGCTTGGACTACTGCAACTCGCTACTGGCTGGTCTGCCAGCATCCGCCATCAGACCCCTGCAGCTCATCCAGAATGCTGCAGCGCGTCTGGTCTACAACCTCCCCAGACATTCCCATGTCACCCCCCTGCTCACTGACCTCCACTGGCTGCCTGTTATGGCTCGCATCAAATTTAAGTCCTTGGTGCTTGCATACCAGGCAGCTAAGGGGTCAGCACCAGGGTACATTCAGAGGATCATCAGACCCTACACACCAGCCAGACCTCTCCGTTCGGCCACCTCTGGACACTTGGCACCTCCCCCTCTTCGCGTCTGCACTTCCCGCTCCCGTCTGCTGTCTGTCCTGGCCCCTCGCTGGTGGAATGACCTCCCCGTGACGGTCAGAACAGCAGAGAATCTCACCACTTTCAAACGCAGACTGAAGACTCATCTCTTCAGGCTGCACCTCTCCCCACCCCTCTCTAGCCTATAGTTCAGCTCACTGTATCTAGCTAGGATAATTTGATTATGTTAGTGTATCTGGCAGGATTGTTTTTGTATGATTAGGTGTGATTCCAGTGCTAGTTTGTACTTGGTAGGATTCTTGCTTGCTGAACAAGCTTACTCTACAGGGTTGGAGTCCTGATCGATGTGGTCACTTCTGGCACTACGATCCTTACTTCACTCTAGTGTTTCTTTTGCGCCTCTACATCATGAAACCTATGCACTTGTTGTACGTCGCTCTGGATAAGAGCGTCTGCTAAATGCCTATAATGTAATGTAATGTAAAATTAAAGCCAATCTCAGTCATGTGTATCTGCAACAAACCATGTGTGGAACAATCCTTGTTACAACGTTAGTCAAGATTATGCATATTTCTGCAACTTTGTCTGTTCATATTTCAAGCCTGATTGACATATTGCAGCACTGATAATGAAGTGCAGTTATAGAAGGGAGTGTATAATGCAACTGAGACTGGTGTAAGCAAAATTATATTCAATATTATTAAATTATTCCCATGCACACAGTAATATGTAAGACAATTACATCGCATTTCATTATATGATACCCTTTGTGTGCAGATGTCAAAGCATTATTCACTGAAAGGAGTGAACTGACCTCTACCCAACTAATGTGTGGTAACTACAGAGCAATGCATGACAGCCATATTGTGATGGACATCAGCTGAGAAGGACAGGGAGGAACTATTCAACCAGTCGAAGAATCAATAACCTGGTCTGGTTTAATAAACAATCAGAAGGTTCACCAAAAATGTAAACATTATTTCACTGAATGGGTCTGACTCTTTGAGCTGAATGAGATTATAAGATCCATCAGTAGCCATCAGGGCCCTGCAGGTCAGTGCAGAGAGCATTAGAGGGGCAGGAGCTCCAAGTGAAGAAAGGGCCACACCAGACCAGCTGTGCTGTAGAGATTTACCTGTGGGATCTGTTAGGGAGCCTCAGCTGTGCTGTAGAGATTTACCTGTGGGATCTGTTAGGGAGCTCCAGCTGTGCTGTAGAGATTTACCTGTGGGATCTGTTAGGGAGTTACAGCTGTGCTGTAGAGATTTACCTGTGGGATCTGTTAGGGAGCCTGGGCTGTGCTGTAGAGATTTACCTGTGGGATCTGTTAGGGAGTTACAACTGTGCTGTAAAGATTTACCTGTGGGATCTGTTAGGGAGCCTCAGCTGTGCTGTTGAGATTTACCTGTGGGATCTGTTAGGGAGTTACAGCTGTGCTGTAGAGATTTACCTGTGGGATCTGTTAGGAAGTTACAGATGAGCTGCAGAGATTTCCCTGTGGGATCTGTTAGAGAGTTACAGATGAGCTGCAGAGAGTTCCTTGTGGGATCTGTTAGGAAGTTACAGATGAGCTGCAGAGATTTACCTACAGGATCTGTTAGGGAGTCAGGCTGTGCTGTAGAGATTTACCTGTGGGATCTGTTAGGGAGTTACAGCTGTGTTGTCGAGATTTACCTGTGGGATCTGTTAGGAAGTTATAGCTGTGCTGTAGTGATTTACCTGTGGGATCTGTTAGGAAGTTACAGCTGTCCTGTAGAGATTTACCTGTGGGATCTGTTAGGGAGTTATGGCTAAGCTGTATAGTTTGACATGGGGGTTCTAATCGGGAAGAACAGATGTGCTATACAGATTTATGATTCTGTTTGGGATTTGCAGATGTGCTGTCCATACTTACATGGTTCTGACAGGAATTACAGATGTGCCGTCAGCATTCAGAGTTGTGTCCACAGTGTGTTTCAGTTCCCTCTTGCTGTGCTCAAACTGAGCTGAGGTTTTTGTACGGGGGTGTACATCATCTGTATCACTGTGGTATTCGGCCAAGGCACCAAGCTGATTGTCGCTGGTAAGTCTCTTTTCATTTCTTTGCAAACTCTTTTAAATATGCAGTTTTCCATGCCATTGTGTTGTTCTGTCTGACATACATTTTTGGATTTTAAATGAGGCTTAAATTTTTTCAAATGCAGCTTTGTGCATATCTTTTACAATTCAATGCTGAGATACAAATCCCATGCTTCACATCTGATTTTTTTTTCTCTCTCTATGTGCGTTTCAATTTATAAAAAATTTCATATTCAAAAGATATAGTCCTTTTGCTTCGTTTGGAATCCTGGTATTGGTATTTGCCAAGTTATTTTTGAGAGAAATGTAATATTCTGTAATATTTTACTGAGAAATTTGATGTAAAACTGACATGTTATATTTGCTTTGTAAGTTATTGTTCTTTAACTCAATAATATATACACCTTTAATGAACTTCACATCTTTCACCATAACACTTAAAGTAGGCTATTTATTGATTATGCGTAAAACACGAAGTCTATTAAGCCTCAAACTGTAAAATCACTGACAGATTTCTTTGAATTATTAATATTTACATTGTCAGTCAAAATTTGGTGCAAATGACGTGATAGGAATGACAGTAACAGAAAACACCGTTCGGTCGATTTTTCATTCGGTTTAAAGGCGGTGAAAATAAAAAAAATCACTGGAATGTTACTCGGCAAAGGTTGTTTGGATCGGTATCCAAAGCTGTTTTTTCGAATAGCACTTTTACTTCTACATAATGTGCGTTACATATATTTGCTGGTCGAAATATGAGCACCCTTTCAATGAACCTGATATCTTATCATTTCTCTTTTTCAGACTCTTCTCTTGCTGCGCCTACCCTCTCTGTCCTGCCTCCATCCAGCGAGGAGCTGAAGACAGATAAAGCCACGCTGGTGTGCCTGGCGCAGATGTCTGTTGGGTTCGCTGATGTCAGCTGGACATCGGGCGGGACACCAGTTACCGGCGGGGTTTTTACCAGCGCAGCCGAACAGAAACCCGACAAAACCTTCGGTTTGAGCAGCTTCTTAACCATCAAGCCCTCCGAGTGGATTACTGACCGCGTCTTTACCTGTAAAGTCTCTGTCGGGTCTAAAACCTCAGAGAAAAGTATCAAAAAGTCTGACTGCAGCGAGTAAACTGGCTATTTTGTGGGGTGCTCTCGAACTGTATTATTTCATTTTGGTTTCTGCAATAACAGCTTTAACATGCGATAGTGTACCTAACATTTTGGGATGGGCTACCAAAAAACTAAAAATATAAAGGCTAGTATATCCTGAATAAGGATGCTTTAATGATTACCATTTATACATAGTGAGCTGTCAAATGTCAAGATTCTGTGCATTTAATAAAGAGCATGAAATTAATGTATTTGTGCGTTTTTTTGAGTGTGTATATCTGAATGAATATTTACGTTGGTCGCCTGTGTGCTTAATCTTTTGAAAAAAAAAATGTGGGGACTATGATCACAGTGGCGGTTGATGTTGGCTATGTGCATTTTTACGTAGACCCTACTGTAAATCTAAAGTAATGTGTAGCCTCTTTCAAATTGTATAACCGTACAAAACATGTAGCATATTATTGCAATATTATGGTCACTTTAATGATTTTTAAGTATCACTTTAATTGTTATTTTTTTATTATTTAGCCACACAAATGTCAGATTTTATTTTTGTAGCCTATCGTATATTGTGGACGATAGCCTTTTTCTACCGTTCATTATAACTCGCAAACGGTAGACTACCGAAGAGTTGGGAAAGGGGGGAAGTTTGTTTTTCTTTTTCTTTGGTACAAATAATCATGAGTAGAAATTAATAATCATATGAATACTACAATATAACCTGCACTTTTAGGTTACTGTACATTCATTTCAATCAGGAATGAAAGTAAAAATTCAAAAATCTCCACAATACAATTTGATCCGCAGAATGTATAACACACAGGAAATACTGATGTCATTTTTGTCGTGTCATGTAAAAAAATAAATGCAAATAAATTCACGATAATTACCACTTCACAAACATTAAACATTTAAGTCTGAATTTATAAAAGTTTAGGACCGCTCTAAGTGGCATTTCCAACCCCATACTGCCATTTCAACTCTAATAAAAATCAACCACCCACCTCAAAGGTCTGAAAAATTGGCTTTTCGCCCCAGTTGATTTTTAAATATGATTTAAATAGTGCTCTTTCAGAGTATTCCAGACAGGCTTACACTTGTGTAAATATAACTGGTAACTGGATCTACAAATGGAAGTTTATATTGCACATACATTGCATAGCACTGGCTATAACACGTGGAGTACACCATGTACAGCCCAGGAGCAACATCACTTCGCAGGTTCATAAATGTATGGCAAGATGAGCTGCCTGACTAGCCTCATTCACGGTAAGTGCGCGTGTGTATGAGCTTTACAGACAAATCAATCAAGACCTGATGTACGTGGGGCTCCAATTGGAGGCCATATTTCAGGCCTAGTCCGTTACCGAGTATAACTGTCCAAAACTAGCTGGATGCAATCATATTGCAGGGAATGGAAACCACAGTACCTGTGTTTGAGCAATACTTACAAAAAGAAAGTACAATAAAAATACATTCACAAAAGGGCAAATGCTGACAAAAACAAATGGACTCCCATGATTTTTTGCAATCAAGTGACACCTAGTGCAGCATTTTAGTAATGCAAGTATCCAGAATAAAAATTCTATTGACATACAGCTTATTACTCAGAGATCGGGAGATATGAGATCTAACTCATAATTGCTCACCATCATGCTTATGGGTCCATATTTAGCAGCATTTAAATGATATGAGAAAATTTGACCTTTCCTTTCATCTGTACAGTTCACAAGACAAGTTGCTCTCAAGGAAAATCTTGTAGCATATTTTGTCCAAAGATAAATAATTTGCGCAGTGAAAACTGTGAGATCAGTTTCTGCACATTTGAATTATGAGCCTTCATTGACACTGACATAATTCTGGGATGGGGAAAGGAGATCCATATGAAAGAGAACAACCGTGTCATTCATGAACTACAGCACAGACATCAGCAAAGCCATAGCTATAACGTAATTCTGCTCTCGCTCCACCAATGGGCTCTTTCCTTTTTGGATGTGGTGCATATGGAGTCATCTAGCGCTCGTATTCACGGTGCTGTCAGGTTGTCGAATGATATTGCTGCAGAGTTAAAATTATTGTTGTGATGTCATGGGAGAGTGTGGATGCCCTCGGAGTCTTTCAGGATGGGGGGTCTGGGGGTGTGGGGGAGAAGCAGGAGAGAAGAAGCGTTTGTTTGCTTGTTTTCACAACTTTAATTTGATGGCCCTATCTGCATTTTCTTTTTCTAATTTGTACTTTATCCTATTCTCCCTGTTGTAGTAATAAAATAAAATGTGTTCCATATTCCATCAGCATTACCATATTCTTTCTTTTCATGGCTCTAATGCTGCTTTTGGCCACCTGCTATGATCTACTGATTGGCAACAACAGACCAATATACACATTTTCCTCATTTGCTGATTGGCTGAGGCTAAGACGTGTTTCGGCTGTAGACCAATAAATGAGTAACGTTAGAAGCACATGATAGAAAACAATTTATTTTATTTACAAGTCACAGTTTTCCTTTCAATCCATTTGAACACAGATTTTCCCTAAGCTCATCTCATTGCTGCAGCGTCAGTGATGGACAGCATCTTCCCTGAGGCTTGCGCCACCAACAGGCATTTCAGCTGGTGCTCTATGCAGTCCACAAGCCGAGATGCGCAGTCACCATGCTGGGGGAGCACACTACCTGCGCAGCTGGAGCGGGTAGAACGCAGACGCAAGCAGACCAGAGCAACTGCCAGGAAGACGGTGACGAGCGTGACCTTAGCGTGTTGAGCACCCCCAACAAGCACGGGTCTACACACTTCACTTCTTTAAACAATACAACGGAACGGCATGCGTCAGCTGCAGTGAGGTACATGCAGCTGGAGCTCTAATGCAGTCCTGTAATGCAGTAATCCGCTAGGCCACAGAAATGCTTTTCAACTGCAGCAGCTAATCCTTACTCCACAGCTTCGGATAGCCGTTCCAGTTGTAATGCAGTACTGAGGTCTAGGGGTTTAAACCTGAGGTTTAAACTCCAGCTAAACACGTCGCATTTGACCCAGTAAGACAAAGGAATGAGCACGACACAAAGACAGCACATATTCACTAGCTGCTACCAACAGGTACACAAACAGCCAAAGCAGAAAAGGCGAAAATGTCACAATACTCGAAGGTTAAACTGCCAAAGGAAACAGATAATATACACCCTTGTGTCTTTGGCTTTGCAGACCCCTATATCACCTATACAACTTATACATGTAACTCCCCTCTGCACATGCCCGTGTTCCATTCCTCATGTACAGCTCCTTGTTCAGATGGTTTCCAGGGCAACCACCAAGGCCTCTAGTTGGCTAGACCAAATGCTTCTTTAATGTCTGTCTATTAATGCGCCATTGTGCCCATTCAAAATCTTATATCCACCATACTGTCTGACCACTAGAGGGCAGTGCAGGTGCATAAATGACAGAGGCAGGAGTCAAAATCATCATTCTCCTGTGAATGATTGCCAGTTCTTTACTCAGATGGAGATTCTCAACACAGGCCTGTAATTTGGGGCAGGTGTAGCAGGTTCATAAGACTCAATGCTGGTGTTTTGTTTTGTTTGTTGTAGCACTGAGATGGATCTGTACTGGAATTAATCCATACAAGAGTCCTGCAATTCAAAGAAGATAAATATGATCAAATATCATCAAATAACCATAATAACTTTGCACAGACCTGTCAGTAGGTAAAAAGGAAGCATTGTGTGTGTGTGTGTGTGTGTGTGTGTGTATGCGTGGCGAATTTCACAGACAGAACATAAACATGCATCCAAATATTTCAGCTTTGGCAGAAAACCTGTTTTGAATTCACATAGCTAAGTCAGCATGGGTCTCTGGGGCATTACAGCACAGTACAGTAATACACAAAAGTGTTATCCAATAAAATCCAATCAATTCCATGACATCACCTCTCTGCTCCTCAGCTCCTGTCTTGGAGAGGAGGTAGAGCGTTTCTCCTCATGGGCCATCTGCAATTTACTGATGAGAAACTTCTTGTCCTGCCCCTCCTGTTGACAGGTTTAAGAAAAACACAGGTAAGTAAATCCTACTCTTCTCAACTGCGGCCCGTTGGTCCAAGCTGCACCAATTAAACATAAAACCACAGCTGCTGGGTGGCTCATTCGGTTAAGGCACCGTGTTGTAGGGAACCGATGGCATTGCATTGCCCAGGGTATGGGAGAGTTCCATTGATTATATGGCGATCTAGAGACCCCCGCTGCTCAGTTGGGTCAATCCTCAATCAACAGTGGATTTCGCACAAGAAGATGGCTACGGATGCAGACAGCCATTCCAAATCAGGGTGGGAATTGGACAGGCTCAGCCAGAATCTGGTGCCAAATATTTTTTTTAAAAGCATAAGACAACACTTCTAGCCCACAGCACGTTCAACCAGCACAGGTACCACTAAGTGTACCACCAACAGGCAGGTTCCACTTCTAGAGTAGACTGACCGGCTCGCACCACCACACACATCCCCCCTCCAGAGCTCACATTCTCAATCTGCTCCTGCAGAAGAACGATGATTTTCCTCTGTCCGTCCACGACCTGGGTGTGGAAGTAAGTGACGATTCTGGAAGACAGGAGGAGGTCAGAACAGCAGGGCTGACTAAGCACTTTCTTCACCTCCGCCAGGACGTCCATCCGAGGCGTGTTATTGGTGCAAGTGGGCGGGGTCTGACAGGCCCCTCCTGTAGGGCGGGCACTTACAGGAATATCCCGGCGACGACAAACAGGAAAATGGGGTTCTCCACCAGGTGACTGTGCACCCAACAGAGCCAGGCCAGTTTGGGGTGGGCGTTCACCAGCTCCGCAACCCAGCTCTTCCCAGACATGGCCATGGTGGAAAGCTTCCTGAAGGGCCCGCACTCTGCCGATGGCTCTAACCTGGAACGGAAGGGCGGGGCGGGGCGGGGCAGGGAAGGGCGGGGCAGTGCAGGCAAGCAAGCGAAGTGGACAGGTATTAATTCACATACCATTACTGAGGACTTACCAGCCTCAACAGGGTGGTTCCATGAGAAAATGAAACCCTGCGTGTACGTGTGTGTGCGTGTGTGTGTATGCATTTGTGTGTGCGTATGCCTGCATTTGTGTGCAGAACGTCCATGTGTCCCATGGCCTACAGTTGCTTGGGTTACGTGCGTCAGAGGGTCTCACATCCATATGGTGTAGGTGACGCACACGGCGGCCCCCAGGAAAGAAGGAAAGCACAGCAGGGAGATGAAGAACGTGGTCATCTGACTCGCCCTCCATGGCCTCCGAGGGGCTTGGCAGTTCATCATCAAGCTGGTCTGGAGGCAGAGTCACAACAAACCTCACTGTGATGAGAGCACCCCCCCCCCCCCCCACCCGAGTGTCCCTGTCCCAGACCTATCCCACTGTTCCTGAGTGAATGGGGGCAGGCTGGTGGGGGCTACCTTTTTCATGTAGAACAACAGCAGCAACTTGATGATCTGCACAGCAGGGAGCAGCGGACAGAAGAGCACACCCAGCCTGGATGGGACACACACACACACACACACACACACACACACACACACACGTGCACATAAGTAAGCTTAACACTCACTGCCCCCAGTACAACACACAAAGAACTTTAACGGTCATATTCTGATGACCAGAATAGACCGGTAGAAAGGTAGGGGACATTGGTAAACACCACTGAGAGAGGCTACTCTGCACTGTGGTCAGAGAAGGAAGGTGTGGTTAACTTTCGATCCTTCGAGCAAAGGTCTTTTAGTGGTTCTCTGCTCCAGAAGCGCTACAAAGAGCGATCGTGCACTTTCCCTTCACCCACCATTTGCAACAACCACCCGTTAACCATTAGCTCTGCAAAGTCTCAAACGCTTTTGAAAACAGACCTGTTTAAATTTCTTATAATTTGCTGTTGTCTTCTCTTTTTGCTCTTATCTTATCTATTTATCTTATCTATTTGATTTTATTGTCCATTGTTTTCACTGTGAAGCACTTTGTAACTGTTGTTTGTATAAGTGCTTTAGGGAAGCAATAAGAAGATTTATTATTGTTATTATTATTATTATTATTATTATCTTTCTATGCTGCAGTGAGCGAAGTAATGGGAATGACTACCAGTCTATAAAAAAGGGTTTTTGGGGCCTAGTTAACAGTCTACACTGGTACGGGAGGGACAGGCTGTAGTGAACAGATCACACTGGTGACATAGGACTGGTTACCAGGCCAGTGTCTGTCCGTAGACAAGCTCCAGCACATTGCGTGCAATGTCAAAAACCGGCTTCCTCTGCCTCCTTAGCACTCTCTGCGAAAATAACCTGTGGGTAGGAGTTTGAGGAGGGAGGGGGAGAGAGAGAGAGAGAGAGAGAGAGAGAGAGAGAGATCCAAAAAACAACAAAAAGATAAGAAAATACGAAGCACACATGAGCCAAACCCTGACATTAATTATCAATTCTCCATCTTGTACTAAACACGAGTCATAAATTCTCCTACATCATTAATAAACAAATACATAAATTCCAGTATAACCCCTCAGCTAATCAGGAAATGCAACCACTTTATTGCATCTGTTTGTTAGGTCAGTGTTTTCTTGTGTTCAAAATAAACAGTTCAGCTTGCCCAACCACAAACAGCTCTACTGTGTTGCGCTCGTGTGTACTTTAGGCAATAGATAAACACTGACTTTTAGAAAACAACCCTGAATGTTTCAATAGCGCTTGACAAAAAAATGAAACAGGGCCGTGAGCTCTTGACAGCCTAAAATATGTTCTGTTGTCTGCTCACATCCACAGAAAACACACTTTGAATGAATTCTGGGATGCACCCCAGGGAGAGATGAAAAGCTTACTTCCAGAGGAATTCCCCAAACAGAGTGTCCAGTATGGTGAATATGAAGTCCATTAGCAGGAAACGATACAGCTCCTGCCCCACGTAGCTCTCCCAGCACTGCAGACCAACACACACACAGGCACACACGCACACGCACACACGCAAACACTCAGCACTCCTGACCAGTCAGCTCGAAACAGACTTTTCCTTAAGACTACTGTCTGATTTTACCGAGCATCTTTCAGGCTTTTCCAATAAATAAAACTCAGAGTGCAGAACATCGGTACAACCGTGAAACTAGTTCCTGTAAACGATTTCAGGCGAACTGAAGGATTGGATATTGAGAATAGTTCAGGAAGGCTTTAGATATGAAATGAACAGGCTCATAAAAGAAGAGGACCCGGTTGGCTTGGAGGGGGGGGGGGGGATTTTGTCGGGTCAGGTCACTTACTGTCAGCTTACTGTTAGCCGCGATCTTTCCCAGCCAATGGTAACAGAGCACTCCCAGAACACTCACTTTTAGCAGTAAGTTCCTGTAAAAATAAAAGCACTGGTGGCCACAGACTCCCACAGGCTCCAACCAAGGCTGAGCTGTGCACAAACACCCTATAAACAAACAGAGCCTATCAACTGCTTCCTGCCAAGATATGTTTGGGAATTCCGTATTATTATAAAGAACCTTAACAGCTGAGGTTCCACTTTCCCCCTTCAATAAATATAAAACATACAATGTACAATAAACACTAGAAAAAACAATGAAAATGCACTAGCATTAGGACACTGCAATGACCGTTCAAGTGTAAAAATAAAAAAAGGTGAGGAGGGATTCCTTTACATTTTGGGAAACATATTACCTCGTTGTTTGCGTCCACACTGAAATAAAAAGCTGCTCCTTTCTGGTGTTTTTTTTTATTTTTATTTTTTTTAATTAGTTTTCTTGCCTGAGCAGAGTCACGGCCCAACTGCAAGAAAAGCACACAAAGAGAACTGCAGCCTGACTCCGCTGTTACCGGAGCACAGAGGCACTCACCTGAAGATGGCGACGTAGGCGCGCACGCTGGGGGAGTCGTACTCCTCCATCCAGGCCACAGCGTTGAAGAAGCCAGGCTGCAGAAGGTTGATACTGGACACCAATGCAGGCAAGGCCAGCAGACTGGCCTCGTCATTAGGGGACAGTGGATGGTGCTGGTGGCATTTATATTTATTAATTTAGCAAACTCTTACCCAGGGTCATTTATGATGCAGTACAAACAAACAAGCGTAGATGAACATCTGCACAAATACAAAAATTGACTAACACAAGAACAGGCGAAAGTAGGCAAGACACCTCCCACACAAAAAAGCACATACAGGCACAGATATTTTTAAAAATACAAAAATATAAGCTAACAAGTTGTTATTGTCATTTCCGCTGATGGCCCACACACACACACACACACACACACACACGCGCACACACGTGCACACACATGCACAGCCATGCATGCAAAAACACTCACACACACACGCGCGCACACACGCGCGCACACACACATTAACACACACATGCACACGCATCCTTTCAAAATCACAAGTCAGATATAGAACATGTGGTAGCCTACACAATGACATAGGCATAAATAAACCAATTCCACTGAAAAAGGAAGTGGCCGTCTGTACATAAGCAGCGATCTGCTCTAGGCCTTCAGACATTACCCTGGGCTAAGCAATTTCACCATGCAAACATACAGCGCCACACATTCAAAACAGCCTCTGCATGTGTCTGCATTTCAGTTCCCTGAGACATACCGGCTCCAGGCTGGGTCTGTTGCTGGTCTAAACGATTACACCAGCTTTCATAACTGCACTAAAGTAGCTAATGATAGTTGTCATTACTACAGATGGACACAGACTAATCAAAGAAGAGGAGCGTTTGGTTCAAGTATTTATAACAGAGGCTTAATGAGATTGTAATGTTGCCTATATTAGGCCTGTACTCCATGGCTGTTCAACCCTGGCCCCAGAGGGCCAAGTGCCCGCAAGGCTACTGAACTCCAGTCCTGGACGGCTGCATTCCCCGCAGGGCTACTCAGCTATGGCCCTGGTGAACCACAGTGTATGCACAGCTACTCAACCCGGGTTTCTGAGGACAACATAGCCTGAAGTACAATTCAACGCCAGTACCGGAGATCCTTGGGGTCTGAAATAACCCTGGAGGAGAGTATCTGGCAGCAAACGAATACTCCTGCTAACCTGTAAACCATGCAGTAACCTAATGAGAACTGTAACAAAAATATCAATACAAAACATACAAAACAAACTTGAGTGGCTACATAGCGTGCTCCATTACATTAGCTACACATCATTACTTGTGAGTGCTTCCTCCTTCAGGACCTCTGCCCTGTCTACCTCCAGGAGATGGGGCATTTCAAAGGGCCACCCCTGCTCAAAATCTCACATCCCAAAGCCCCTGGCAGGTCTCCAAGGGCCCCCCCTCACCTCATCCAGGAAGAAGAAGACCAAGCAGGCACACGCCAGGGTGCTGGCCAAGCACATGGTCCAGGCCAATGCGTGCACTGCCAGCCAAGAAAGTCTCTGTACCTGGCTCTTCTCCACCTGCCTGCAGTTCACCTCTGAGAGCAGCTCCTGAGAGGACGGGAGATGGAGAGCGAGAGCAAGAGAGAGAGAGAGAGGACAAGAGAGTGAGAGAGACTTTTCACATCCTTTAATAAACCATGTCACCTAAAAGAACTCGCACGCAAATCCACACAAAAACGCATGCAAGTAAAATCAATTTACCTTCAGCTGCGTACAGAGATTCTCTGCCTGCAGCTTCACAGAGGACTTCTTGATGACCTTGAAGTCCCAGGAGAAGAAGACCTTCGTAGTCAGGTTGCTTCGGGACTTCTTTATGTGGAAACTCTGCCCAAAAGACTTGGACATACTGAGGAAACAAGACACACAGGTAAGCAAACATGATCGCCTTCCATACATCAACCCAACTGCTCATCACCACTGACCCAGAGTGAAATCACCTTTCCCACATCACCCCAAACTGCAAGCAAACACTGACCCAGTCAGAGCATGGGAAGAATGGGCATAAACAGTGTATTTTGTGGAGTTGGTTGTACAGCACACCTGTAGACGAGGATGATGCAGGTGACAAAGAAGGCTGCCCCGGTGGTGAAAAAGTAGGCCGCTGGTATGTTGTAGGACATCTGCGTGGCGCCGTCACCCCCCCTACAGCCTGCTGGGTCAGGAGCCCCGGCGCAGGTGAGCTTCAGCGACGGTTGGCAGGTTTCGTTCAGCGAGGAGTTTGTGTAGTAGCCATAAAACATCACGGTGTCCGTGAAGTAGCCCTGTGGAAGATGCCCGGGGGTTACCCTGGTAGATGCCCCTATCACAGGGCAACTCAGATTAAAGACACCATTCGTTTTACACTGCTGGGCAATTATCGAAAGCAATTCAGGTACGAGCAAGTACTGTGGTCAAAGGTACAATGACAATGTGCCGGCTGGGAACCAGACCAACCACCCCCTGGTTAAGACCACTTTTAATCTCGGGTGCACATTTGATGATGGGGTTTCCGATCTCCCTCTGGTTAAAAAGGGCCATCCAGCCTGGCAACATGCCCAGGAAACAGTGACTCTGTAAGACCATATTTGGCCTTGCGTGTGACGGGTGTGGTCGCAGGTGTGCGGAGAGATGAGAGGGATGCCGATCTCCTTACTCCGCCCGTGAGCAGCTCCAGGCCCGTAAAGCTGATGTCAGCGGCACCGGGGTGTGGAGGGTTCACAGCCTGGGGGATGACCAGGAATAACCCGTTGACAAAGAAGTGGAAGACGTTGAAGAGCAGGAGGGTCTTGAGGAAGAGGAAGTACGACAGCACGCCTGTACCGAAGCGCCCCCCAATCGTCTTTACCGCCACCTGCCACAGCTGCAGGGACTGCAGGAAGGACAGCCAGCTGCACCAGCCATGCTGCAATGTCTGAAGAATCAAACACACACACACACACACACACACACACACACATTCACATGTGCACATACATGCACACGTGCACACATGCAGAAACACAGGCACGCAGACGCACACGCACATGCATACACAGATGTACTTAAGTCAGTGACTAATCGTGTTATTCAGTAAACTGTAATAACAACTTTTTGTCCCTTTCAAAATCAAAACAGCATATGGCACGTGGTTCTCCATTTGTGCTTTCCTCTATGAAACAGTGGAAATTGCAAGATCACTATCTGAAGCGTGATGTTTAGATTGGTGGGCATCACAGCTAGTGGGGCGAGCTTTCACACCTACTGTTGCTATGCAGACCAGCGAGAGCACCAGAGCGCTGATGTAAATGGACAGGTGCATGCTGGGTAACACTCACAATAATCACGTAATATTTCACACGGCTGAAGAAGGAGATGCCTGTGCTGGAGCGTGGACGTTTTTCCTTGAAACTGCATGCCAGCTTTCTGGAAATAGGTTACCACAGATAGCAGACAAAGTTGAGAGAATTTCACAATCGCTTCTTTGAATAACCCGGGGCCCCATTTTGCAAGACTGACTCACCCCTTACAAGGAAGAGACTGAAGTAACCCCGCATACATACACCCACAGGGCGTCTTGCATGGCTGCAGTTCCCGGAGACGGGCTATTTTGCCTATGCATGCAGGGCAACGAACCATAACGTAACACAACAGTTGAATCTAGCACTTCTTGCTATAAAAGTTTTGATTTTAAGAGCATTAAAGAGCATTAGTACTATTGTTGAGTAGTACTTTTGCGCATATTTAAAAAAGGATAATAAGAAGCACTTTGTTTTATAAAATAATGTGGATATGATGACCTGCAAAATAAATTAAGAAATGAAATAAATGACATTTAGCAGGTGCTCTTATCCAGCACAACTTACAGTGATTAAATTTCTACATACAATCCATTGATTCAAAAGGATATTAAGAGAAGAAAATCAGGTAAAGTACTTTGATTAAGAGTACAGCAAACACGCCTCAGGACAGATTCAAACCTACACGCTAAAATAAATGCAACTAATGAAAGCAGTGTAATGTTATTGAGCTTATTAGTGCCTTCCAGTAGCCCCATCATTTAAAAAATGAGAGCAGCAAGCAGTCAGGAGGGTTCGAAGCATGGATATCTCAGTTAAGCACACGGTTTGCTTTATGTACGGCAAGCCAAACAAAGGTGGGGGTAAAGATTCTGATAAGTGAGGTTCCCCAGGGAGGGGCCTGAAAGGGAGGGAGGGCGGGGCCTGAAAGGGAGGGAGGGCGGGGCTTACCTGAGTTCACTCTTCTCTGTCATGTTGATGGGCATGGCCCTGAGCATGCGTATGCGGTCGCCCGCGGAGAGGGCCTGCAGGTTCTTCACCAGCTGCTCTCTCGTGTTCTCTTAAAACACACACACACACACACACACACACACACATCCCCAAGGAAATAAGTTCAAACATTTCAAATATTTAAAAAGTTTTAAACGTACTTTTCTTGTGCTTGCTTTTGCTCTAGCAAACCCAGTGAATGCAGCTGTGAACTTTGCTCTGAATAAGGGCACCTGCTAAATGAATGCAATGCATACACAGGTTAAAAAAATAAGTAAATAAACAAGTCATTTTGATGTGATGTTTGGCACGTTGACCTTTTTTGCATGCATTTTCCCGTTGGTACACATACGCATGTTAGTGAGATGACCTGCGACCGTATATGCATGAAAACAGTTTGGTTTACCCTCTTCCCCATTAGAGGAACTAGGGCTGCCATGTCCCCATGTATTTCAGCCCATGTATTTAAAATAGAAAAGGAAGTGTAGTGTAGTGGCAAAGTAATTGGGCCAGTAACTAACAATAATAATAATAATAATACATTTAATTTGATTGGAACCATTCTAGACACACTTCTAGACACATTCAAGGTCACCTCACCTTACATTTAAAAAAGTTAAAACACGGGAACAAAAAAGACAAAATAGTCACTATAAAGCAACAAGGTAGGAGCATAGACAAAATCACAATAACAATAACAAAGAGAGAGGTTACAGTGGGCAAATAAGGGGGAGTCAGTGGAAAATACCAGTGGAAATTGATCTTATGGTGCCATACAATTTGGCCAAGGAAGCAGAGATAGATCAGGGGTGTCCAATCTTATCCAAAAAGAGCCCACATGGGTGCAGGCTTTTGTTTTAGTCTAGTACAAAGACATCCAATTAAACTTATTAACTAATCATGGTCTCCAATTCGAGACCTTGATAAGTAGAATTAGGTGTCATAATGCTGAGCTAAAACAAAAACCTGCACCAACACTGGCACTTTTCGAATAAGTCTGGAGACCCCTCAAGCAGATATTTAATAGGAGAAAATGATAATGTAACTAAGGTTCAAGGCCCAGGTATGGTGCAACAGCTTTAAATGAGGTATGTGAGCCAGACTGCAGCTCTGTCCCTGCAGTAAATTACCCAGCTCTGTGAAATGGACAGCATTTTGAAAATGAAAGCTGCGCAGAAAAGGATTTTTTTTTTCCATTTCCAATATTTGTCATCAGTCCAGCGGGAGGCTCACCTTCATCCTCTGAGGTCACCTCCATGCGGTATCCACGGATACTGGGCCGGGCGGAGCGGGAGAAGTCCCGGATGGAGGGCTGGCTCTGGCGGCGGAGACGGCGCACGGAGCGATTGTAGCACTGGGAGATGACGGCGTTCTGAGACCGTCCTGGGACAGGGGGCAGGGGGCAGATTCACGCATTACCCCGAAGACGGGGACCACGGACACTGGACATGGACTTCCCCTTGCCCATCTTCTGAATTCCAAAATCTTACATGTTCAATTTGCGCCAGAATCTGGGAATATTCAGGAAATTACAATGCTGTGAAATAATATTTGCCCTAATTTCCTCCATTATTGCATATTTGACGCACTGAATTGTTTCAGATCTTTAGACAGGGTATAATATTAGACAAAGGGAACCTGACTAAACACAAAACACATTTTTAATATTATCATTTTATTTATTTAATTTAAAAAGTTATCAAACACCCAGATCACCCATGTGAAAAAGTGGGCAATTATTTAAGGGGGAAAGTACTTTTTCACATGGGTGATAGAAGTGTTTGTTAACTTTTTTAATTAAATAAATAAAATAATCATTTTTAAAATGTGTTTTGTGTTTACTCAGGTTCCTTTTGCCTAATATAACATTTTGTTTAAAGATTTGAAACCATTCACCTCTGTAACAAGTATGCAGTAATAAGAGAAAATCAGGAATTAGGGGGGGCAAATACTTTTTCACAGCACTGTAAACTTCAAAACCTGACCAATGTTGGTTTAAAATGCACCCCAGTGCACTTAACATCTGCTAGCCTTACTCAGCCCAATTAATCGAGGCTTTACAAATTTACAGTGAAAATGGCACGGAAAGGACCGGCTCAGGGTGTTTTTAAGAGTCTCTTCCTGACACTGTCTTCACAAAACCCTTCTACAATTTGTGCATCTAAATTTACTGTCACTGGATGAAACGCACGGCTTCTGTGCTGTTATTATTCTAACAGAGGCCCAGTGAGAACACAAGGTCTGCAAACAGGAACTGCATGACCAAGACCACTCACACCATGCTGTTCATTAATGATAACACAATATGACACCACAAGATAGTGACCATGATGTTTGTAGACAAAAAAACTGGGGCGACATAGCTCAGGAGGTAAGAGCGATTATCTGGCAGTCTGGCATTAGTTTATTTCTAAGCCTATGTACCAGAGTGCAGTCAAAAATAGTGTCACTCTCCCAGTACTTTTGCAATTAACTGTACATCTGCAATGAAGACGGGCTACACTTTTTCCAAGGCTGGGATCTGAGAACAGGCTGAACTGACAGGCCAGAGGAAGAGAGCAGGACTCGGACTGGAGCACAGAGCGGGAAACGCGCACGGGTAACCCTACCACCACGAAACACAGTCGTTTATGGACAACTACACGTCGCTGACTCATTCACACACTGTTCAAGTGCAGAGCCTTCTAGAAAGACTTTCAATCTAGGATCAATCTACCTGGTGCTACTACAGCAGAGTTGCAGTATGGCAAGATGAACACACGATTGCTGCCAATACGTCAGCTCACGATCATTTGTAAGCGGCTATAAATATGGTCATAATGGCCTCACCAATAGTTCGGCTGGGCATGGAGCACAGAACCCGCTGTGTGGCTGCGGACCATCGTGCCCTGACCAAGGGGTTCACCTGCTTGGCTCCTAGACGACCACGCCCTCGCCCCACCAAGGCCGAGCTCGACAGGAAGGCCTGGTCATCTGTGTAGAGATATCTGAATCAATCGCCTTTAAAGACCACAGGAATTGAGTAGTTACACTGGCCAACCAAACAATCGGTCCCAACGCTGCTATACCAAATGAGATCAGGTAATCCAGCAGGGTGAATGGTGATTGGCCTAAAGACTGACACCCAGAGGGGTGGAAGAGAAACAGCACGGGGTCCAAAATGACCAGCCGCCAGCGGAGTAGAGATGAAGGAGGGGGCCGGAAGGATTCCAGACATGCCGAAGCGGCCCTGTCCCACGCATCATCTCCCCCCACCAGAGCGCCAGCGGGTCACCAGGAAAACAGGAAGCGGAGAGGCGTGGGAGTACCGCCATCCTGCTCCTCCGTCAGGTCCTGCATCTCCACGGCCTCTCTGCGCTCCTCCGAGCTCGGGCTGGCCTCCTTGATCAGCGGGCTAAAGGAGTGGAGGACCACGCGCTCGTCTACAGGGCTCCTGAGGGAAGAGGACGGACATTCACTGACCGTGTGGACACAAGCACTGGGTCTGTCCCAAAATAATAATTTTTAAAAAAGCAGCTAAAAGTGATTATGATGACAGCGAGCAAGGGGACGACAGACCTCCTGTAGAGGAGGAAGAGGTGGACTTCCAACCTCTTGAAAAATGAAAGCAGAGTTCCACTCAGGACTGCAGCTCAGAAAAACATTAGAGACTACACTGGGTATCTTCAACAATGCCCCAAACAGGAAGTCCTGACTAAATTTCAAAAGTCTCAACTACTTCCTCCACCCACACACTCACAGATCGCGATAGATTTCTGGCAGGTGTTAGCATGTCAGTACTAACTGTCACACAGCAAATGAGGTGAAGCAGTTAAGGTAGAATGTATTCTAAGGAAGAAAAATCATCCATCATTTACACTGAGATTCAATTCTCCCTTAAGCCTCAGTGAAAGATCTCCGTTCTCATCAAGATCGCACTCCTGCATTTCCTGTCTTAAATTTCTCTGCTTGTGCCTGTACTGCCTTCAACACACCGCCCTTATGTCTAACTGTGACATCACTAACGATCGCAGAAAGTAGTGTCAGGAATTAGTCCCAAAGAAAATTAGTTCCCATGTGCCAACATTTTTTTTCCATTTGCCATTCCTCAGAGGACACAAGAAAACAACAAAATCTCACATAAAAAACTATGCAAGGTTTCAAAACAATTATCTTCAAAAAGAAGACGTTCAATAATGTGCAGACAAACAAAAGGCCATGTGACAGAATGAGCTTGGTCATCACTGAGAGAGAACTCACTCCAGCCCCGCCTCCATGTGGTGTGGGTCCTGACTGAAGCCAAAGTCGCTAGCCATCCTTCTTGGCCAGTCTGTTCGTCTTCACCTGTCAATCAAAGGCGTCAGCAGAAGGGTCAGCAGCAAGGACTCTTCCCACCCAACCCAGGTCTCCGCCCCGTCGTGGCTCCTGTTCTGAGGGAGAAGGGGAGGGCGAGAGAGAGAGGGGAACAGCGAAAGTAACAGAAAGATTTTTGGTCAGTGACGGGGTCTGGCGGGTAACGGGAGGCCTCAGCGTGTCCCGGCGCGCCTCCACATACCAGCGCACGCATTCCGAATTCCTGCAGTGAACACCGCACTGTGTGCCCCTGGCTGGCCCAGCGTTTGCATTTGTAACCCTAACGCGTGTGTGCATGCGTGTGTGCTAAATTGAGTTCTAGACCACTATATCTTGCGAACATCATAAGAGAGTGGTTCTAGTTTACAAAATGGCAATCCACCAGTTGCTCCTAATCTGCCACTAAAAATCGGCCATGTCCCCTGTTCTAACCCACTGTAGTCAGCTGTCCTTACCACCGTGAGAATCTCTGTCTCTGTAGCCCTCCACAGCTATACAGAAGACTAAAATTACACATACGCAGGACTTGTGATTTCCTTCCTCTCCTAAAATAAATAGCTCAGAACCCATAGAAAACCTGGTGTTGCAGACCAGCCGGGAAAACCACAGAAAACTTACCCGGCACAACCCGCAGTGCGGACTGCGTGCGCAGTAAACAGGGACCAGCATCACTCCGGCTCTGAAGAGGCACGCTCTGCAGGCATTCCTCACTATTCTGCACTCAAGTGAACGATTAAAGCGCGTGAATAAATACCAGACGACATCGAGGCTCTGCGGGGGACAGTTTTTAAAAAAAATAAAACATCCCTGCTGCAGTAGAGCTCTGCGGAGTGGCTTGTGTGAAAGCACCTTGCTGCAGAGAAAAGGTGATCTGCATTTTATAGAATGTCTCAAAATCACTGGTTGAAGAAGGGGTAAACGTCCCTATTAAGCCCACGTACCATATAAGCCCACTTGCAACTTCTGAGTCAAATAAAAAAAAAACCACGTCATCATTTTTTGCTGTGTGATGTTTTTTCAAATGAAGCTGCTTGTTACATAAATGACACTTTTTATTGTAAGTCAATCACATTTGTCGATGTTTTCGAAGCACATGTGTGGCATGTGCCTGCTGATCCCAGAAGAAGTTGCAAAAAAACTTTTGGTACCCTCAGAAAATAACATTTTTTGTATATAAAAATGTTATTCTACTCCTGTTTTTGGTAAGTACTCATTTGTTATCAAAATTTAAGTGATTAGTGTTTTGAATGAGACGTATGTTAGAATATTACCTGAATTAGAAATATTGTTTCTTTGGAAATCAAAATATGAGTTTTAGCACACTAGGAAACAGACCACATGCTGCACTAATGCAATAGCTACATAGTATGGTTCATTGCAATGACATAAAGCATGATAAGCATGTATCGTTTATATTTTTGTATGCAGTTTATGTTATTATACTGTTAAATAGACAATAAATGTGTATGTTTGTCTTTATTTATTTTTTAATGAACATTTTTACCTGGTGGGCTTAAAGGGGACTCTGTCAAAAAAATCACACTGTCTGGGGTAGATGTAAATGAGTATAGCTAATTACTTCTCTGCATGATCAATTTATACTTTTCATATTATGTTAGTGCACCATATATAGATTTATTTCATATAGCTGTTTTTTTAATGTCATGTGAGTAGAATAAAATATTCTGTCTTTTAACCATAAATTCACTGATGTTCCCTTTAAGCCCACCTGTTCCCATTAAGCCCACTTTACTGTGTTTCAATGGGGATTTTCTCCCTTTTCACCTTTGAACCATTTTCCTCCCTAATTTTGACCTCACCTGATGAACGAGCTGCATAATTCAGATAATTAATACCCATATTTAAATATCAGTGATATTGCATAGGTCAATTCATTCTGGATAGGCCTGTGTTATATCTTAACATTAGCAATCATTTTTTAATCTTTACTTTTCAGATGAGTTTTAGTTTAAGATGACTAAAACACGAAAGAACTACAGTTCATGTCCACGCATGATAGAAGCGCAAGTTCATCCTCTGCAAAGCAGGGCTGTAGGGACCTGGACCATTCTATTTGCGCAATCATGAGGTCATTGAAAATCTGTACAAAAACAAGATGAAAGCCATGAAAGACTTGTTAGAGATAGACAACCACAATGTGGACAAAAGATTGAAACAAACAAATAAAGCTTAGACCACCCTATAACCTATGTTATGTTACACTACTAAGATGGAGCATGGAGCAAATGATAGCCTTACTAAAACGATACAATCACCTCAAAGAGCATAGGCCTACGTTTAGTCTAGGAGAAAGTAGAAATTGCAGAAACGTTGACATCTTTCTTGTTTATTTTGTTTAAGTTATAGGCTAATGATACATGAGCTTCAAGATGTTATGACTGATGTCTCCTCATAATGAACTGTGTTTTAATGTTACTCCACAATGAACTGAATGGTTTTAAAATGTGTTTTTACAATGTTTTAAAACTAATATCCTAAATGTGATTAACATTTGAAAATAAATTAAAGTTATTGTTTAATTGCAAATCCTGAAATTGACTCATTTACTATCCTTAGAACATTAGTATTGAACCTGAAATTGTTTTTCGTTCAGTTCGTCGGTCTTCAGAAATCTTCATAAAAACACCTGCACTTTCAACCAGCTGGCTGGACCAGAAATTTTGGCCAATTTCAAATGCCAACAGCACACCATAGGATAGAGATCCAGACAAAATGAAAACACATATTGAAAGATGAAGTATTGAAGAGCAATTTCCACTATAGTTTTGATTTTGTTTTTTGGCTGCATTCCAAAGAAGACATGTTGTAATTTTAGCTTTTTCTGTGTTGACAACACAGCAAAAAGGCTGGTCATGCCTATTTCAAATGCCATTTACAGCCAATAGGATAGGAGTGGAGACAAAATGAAAATAGCTATTGAGAGCTAAGAGATTACAGATTTGAACAGAACAGCTCTGTATTGTTAAGATTTTTTAAATATATATTTATTTATCAACAAATCATGAAGTGGGCTTATTTGGAACACCCATGGGCTTAAAGGGTATGTTAGGTACCCATTAAGCCCATGCCAGACTTTTGACATATTTTGACAAATTAAACAATAAAAACATTAGAAATTGGTATAAATGAATTATTGACACTTCAAATGAGAGATTAGACTTTCATTTTAACTAAAATGTTCTCACTTAAATTGGGGCAGTACACATAAAAAATGTCTGAAAAGCGGATTTGGTGGGCTTAATAGGGACGTTTACCCTAATTTGTTTCTTTCTACAGTCCTGTATTCACAGAACAGTTCAGAAGTGGGAATATTTTTTTGTACCAAATATAAACTATAAGTGCATAGTGGCCTGAAATACAATAAACAGCCAACTACTCCAATAACATGACTTGCCACTGTAAAAACTAATGAGAAAAAAACAAGAGAATCTTGTGGGGGTTGTCGGGGAGGGAAACTTTTTTTGAGACAGAATATTTAGCGATTCCAGCTACTTGTCAAAAGCAACCAGAAACATCAAACCTTTTTCTCCCTCCCACAGAGCTGTCTGTGGGAGGCAATGCCAGATAGGTCTTTTAAAGTTCACAGATAATTCATTTACATAAATCGTTTACATATTATTTCCTGAACATTCCTTTTTAAAAACGGCGGATTTCTAGCTGCAAGAAGGTCTTCGTTTAGCGGAGTTCTTAAGGAATTAAAGCAATGTTCGATTATGTGAATATTCATAAATTCACGAAGGCGCGTTTTTAAAAGTCACTAGCTAAATGCGTATTTTACAGCCATTTAATGAAAATTAGAAGACTAAAATAATACGAGCTATACCAAAAAGATAACTGTGGAATTCAACTAAGTTATGCAGTGGTATGGCTCCAGAGCTCTATGCGCGTTCACTGGTTCTCACTATGTAGCTCCGGTATCCAAAAGTAACTTTTGGTAGTGGGACAGCAATAATTACACAAATTCCGGTTTAAATTACACAGATATATCGGTGTTAATATATTACTCACCCATATGAATCGTAACCGAGAACGGCTCCGCAACCTGCTATCAATTCGTGTAGTCTTAATCAACGGGGATGTTTGTAAAGACAGTCATGTGCTAGCCGGAATACGCACGAACCATCGTCTCACGGAGGGGAGGGGGTGAGTCGGTTGAAAAAGATAGTAGAATTATCTACACCGTTGCGCGGTTCGTGGTGTCTTTTAAAGGATAATTTAAAATCGTATTGTGTTAAAGCCTCCTTTAGTTTAACGTTTCCGTGGTCTGTCAGCCATGTCGCAGATAGCATACCTGGTGAATTTTCGTACTCCATATGTGGCAAAAATCTGTTTTTAAACAGACATGGATTGTACCAGCTCGTGGTACAATCCTTTCACAACTTTTGTTTCTCATGTTTCTCTACTCATTCATTCAAGTTTTTCCCTTTAATTTCTCACCCATCTGTACATACATACATACATACATACATACGTATACATAGTCAGTCTTGACATTACAGAATTTTTTAACTTTTAAAAACAATCTCTGAGTTACAAATGTGGGCAAGTGTTGCCTTTGTTTTATTTACTTGACTTGATTCCAGTAGCTGCCAACATTCCAATGTTATACATGCTGAATTTTATTAAGTTTACAAAACAATGACTATAGCAATTGGGCTGAAAGCCCAATCACTTTTTTGGGGGGCATTGTGTTTTATTTGATCCAAAGGGAATAATGCCCCCCTACTGGCCCACCAGAGCTGCTTCCTTTAGCAGCTGGAACTTCATGCATTGCCAATATTTGTGCAGACTTTTTTGCAATAATTTTTGTTTAATTTTTAAGTTCCCTTCATTGCCCAGTTTGTAAATCTTATCAGATTTGCAAATTCATTTGATCAACCTAAGTGGCCTGACCTATTGGAATGTGAAACTGGCCATTTTATTCATATATTTTTACGGAGAGCCATCTGATTTGACTTTGTTGCTATCTTTGGTCCTGTGACCACTGTAATTTTTTTGTTTTCCTATGTGACTTTAAAGCCCATGCAAAACAAAGAATTCCATATTATACCTACGACTATTACATTACATTACATTATAGGCATTTAGCAGACGCTCTTATCCAGAGCGACTTACACAACTTACACGACTATGATGCAAATTCAAAATTCATCCAAAATCCAATCTAACATCTGGTTCATCAAGTACTCATCATTGAGTATGACTGTATTATTATATCTATAGAAAAATAAAATGCGTAATATATGGAAATTTTAAATGACCTTTTTTTCTAAACTACCAATCAAACATATTTGGAAAAAAAATGTTGTATCATCACACTATGTCATCTCTTGTATTATTAGGTATTGCTGCTAGTCTGGACATGCTACAATCTGTAACTTAAGGCCCATCTCTTCTTTTCTGTGTTGAATTGTTGCACAGACATCTCCGGTAACGCGCAGCTGTGTAGTGTTGTCTTTCAGCAGTACCAGCTGCAGCCACATGAGGACGCTTTTGCCTTTTTTAAAGGACTGGGCAAACCGGACAAACAGACTGTGCCTGCGATCCAATCAATATTTATGCTTAATTTACAAGTAAATGCAAGCGCTACACATTTTATTCCCAAACTCAATTTGGCAAGTTAAAGATAATTTTTTTCTGGCTTGATTTTTCATTAATCCATGTCCTTTAATCACAAAGCAGCAGTTCTATGTTAGTGTTATCACTGCTGTGTACTGATGATATTATCAGTGAAATTATCTGATAAACTTCAACAGCTGATCTTTTTGAATTTGAAATTCCTCTAAAGCAATAGTGCACTTTTTGTGGGTTTTGATATTATTTCAGTTTTTGTGTATGTAAAGGATATTTGAGATAATTATAAAAGTTTCCAATGACCTGCTGGCTTGGTATATAGAATGGAAGATATAGGGCATTCGGTGCTGCATGGTCAAGCAGAAAATATACTTCAAGATGCAGTGATCTAATTTTTCCTGAGGCTGTGCATATGAACAGATCATTGTTTTAGTGTTTATTCAGAATTCTAAACAAATATAATATATGTCAGTGCCATTAGCTTGTGTTTCTCCTTTTTATTTCTTTTTTATTATTATTTATGAGGCATGGATCTCACACGATTGCATCTTTTCCTGTCTCCAGCCCTAGTGGCATTTGTTTACAGTGTTAAATGCTAAAAGCATCTGCCAATTGTAAATTGTAGTGGTTGCATGATCTCTGATTAGTTACTTGCATTTTCAGACTTGTGTGTTTCATTGACTCATGCACTCTCAATGTACAGCATGTGACAATGTGCTCTCAGTTGTTGCATGATCTCTCCTGTCAGTAAAATGGGGTTTTTAACTGTGCTTACTTCTCATTCATAAACACTGCAATGTGGCTGCGTGCGCCAAAGAATATGACCATATTGTTCTTTGTGTAAAGAAACACACACACACACACACACATTGGATGTAAAGCCTCTGAACCATAGTTGCATCAGAGGAGAATATTTGACCTTAAACGAAGGTCAGTATAAAATGAAGAGCTGGGCAAACAGGAAAGTACTACTCACTGCGTTAGGCGTTACATTTCAAGGAATACAGCTCATCGTTGGTAATGTGTGCGTACACAATGGCTGTGCAAACAGAAAGGGTTAATAATTAACTAGCTGCCGGGGTTCCGCCATTATGCGTCAGCTCATGTATGCAAAGAGGGTGCCTGTACACCCTCGGTCACACATTAACTTATAAAATATTCGTGCCCTTTATGCAGTGATCCCTGGATGAGTCTCCACTTTGTCCCAGAGATAAGGAATAAGAATGAAGAACACTGCAACTGTCACTGTACTTACAACCAAAATCAGATCTGTATGAAATAAAAAACATATGGTTGAAGTCTGGAAAACCAGGAACTCAATTTTCCATTATGCACTGTACTCTGTTACTCTGTTTTGTAAATGCACAGTAGTAATTAATTATTCATTGCAAAGCATTTCAATTGCATTCTTTCCAGGACAATACTTCAATTGCAGCAGTTCGTTCACATACATTCTTTCTCTCATTCCCAGTGCACTATACTTATTCAGTCCTATAGTTTTATTATTATAAACCCATAAGGCAATTTGTATAAATACAATTTTATGGTCTTCCTGCAACTCCTAACACCTATATATGGTTTTAGAAAACATATATTGATTAACATGGACGCAACTAAATGAATATTTGGGAAATAGCCATCTGATGGGTAATATAGTGCTGTACGTTAAGAAGCTTGTTGGACAAAAGAGAACGAGACTGGTGGCAATCAGTTCAGAGGGACCGTCTCGTAACACAAAAGTTCATCGCTTTTTCCTCGTCGAGCACAGACGCACTTACGTGTGATTGGTTCGTTTCCTTAGCTGACCCCACAGAACCAATCAGAAGAGCGTGTGTGTGGTTAAGCGAAGAGGGAAGCCGTGCGCGGATTCTGCGCGTCCGCCTTTCCGCGATGGGCGGTTCTTTCACTTTCGGAAAACAGTCGGCAGTGAAAACAAGCTGCCCGATCTGACAAGAAGGGACCTTCACTGCCTCAGTTCCAGGCCTGTGACTTTTTTGAAGTTTGGTTAACAAAAAAAAAAAAATGGAGACCGGCGCTTATGGAGCCTCGCTGGCCGGAGGTGCATTTGACATAATGAGCTTTCTGAAACAGCCACAGACAATAACACGCATTTTGAGTTGGGTAAGTCAGTGAGGACTATGAAGTCCTGTTCAGCTCATGAGTCATAGTTTACTTAGCTTGCTAGCTAACGTTAGCTTGTCAAGCTAGCTTACAGCTGGCCGCAAAGTAGTTAGCTACATAGCTAGTGACAGATCTCATAAGAACAAATCTACCCATTTGGCTATTTATGAAGCTAGTGTGGCATGTATGCTATACTTTACTAAATTGCCTATCTAGATAACGAGTCAGAAATTAGCCACTAATATTAGCTAACGTGCTATCTTTGACATTTACCTCTTATTGGAGAGTCTTGTTCAGTTTTGTCAGCAGCGCACAGCTATGATCGTGGCTGTTACTCTTCGAGTGTTTTCATTAAACAAATACTGCAAATAATAAATTCAAACAAATAACATTTGCCAATGCTGAACTGAATTTTTTCTGAGCTAACTAGGCTATGGAAGGAAGTCATGTGCACTATCAACTGGGCCTAGCCAGCTAGCTAACACTAACTTTCAAAAAAGTTTCAACGTTTTGAACGGATTACACATGACAACATGAAAACGGTACAGCAGCAAAATATTGATTGTTTAAATGAAAGTCGTTCGACTAAAGAATGTTTGTCGCTAGCTGTGGTGGACTGTGCAACATTTTAACTAAATTAGGGTACTTAATTTACACAGAAGCTATCTAACTACAGGTTTCTCAGCCAAAGTGGACGCTACACGCCCTCATTGTAAATATTTGCATTTAGTCTAGCTCCTTATTCTTATTGTACACGTGTTAGCATCGGTAGTTGTAATGGTACGTTAGATTAATTTAAAGTAAATTGTCGTAACTTTTGATAAAGAGATGTGTGCATGGTTACAATTTTAGCTTGCTTGTTCAACCTGCATCAGTCTCCCCTGTATGAAAATGTATGAAGCTTTTCTTCTCTGTATAAATAGCTTGACATCTGCTATGTATTGTCACTGGCTACGTACGTAACTCGTGGCTGTACGGGGGAGTTATCGTCACGTTAGCAAATTTTAATCTGGATAAAGGCCAGCTTTATTGTGCGTTTATCTGCTGAGTTTTACTGTCAGTCACAGCGTTACACAAGAGTTTTAATAACTTTTAATAACCTCGTTTGTTTGAACGATTTGCCGTTAAAATATTGTGTTTTCAATTCATTAAAATCCCAGTAATCGTTAGATCTCGCGGAAACCCCCACGAACCCCAGGTGTCGCATTTCCTCACTTTCTCGTGGCTTCGTTTCTTTAACGATTTCCTCCATTGGTCGCCAAACGAAAGTATTTAAGAGGATCTGTTCGGGTTTATTGTGAATTCCCCTGATGTTCCTGTTGTTTTCAAAACAGCATTCGCTTGCCTTCGCAAACCTTTGATTGACCATTTACAGATTTGTCATTGGTTTTTGGCGCAGTGTGCTCCCGTTTCTTTTAAGTGGGGATGCTTTTTATTGTTTGTACCTACTATGATGTGTAGGGGCAGGGGTCTAGAGAATTTGGACCCCTGAAATTCAGTTGCTGGTTTACCGGTGTACCCCAACAGTACAGAATGTGCCCCTTGGCCACCCCGTCTAAGCTGTGACAGAGTAAACATAAGCATGTGACCGGGTATGTGATATAGCAGACTGCATGTCATGCCTGGTCACCCCCCCCCCCCCCCCCCAACAAGACACTCAAGAGCAACATTACAGACAGCGCATGGTTCATCTGGTGTCTTCAGAAGAGAAAGGAAAAAGCAACAGAGAGAAAGGCAAAAACAGTAGAGCAGAGAAATAAAGACAGGTATAAGGAGAGAGAGAGAGAGATTAACCATGAGACAGACGTGGGCACAAAATAACAGAGAAGCAGACAGGCTGGTGGAGAGAGAGAGAAAGACAGATTAGGACTGAATTAAACAGAGAGAGAGAGATGTGGGCAGGGAGACCACATTAAGTCTTTAGCTTGTGCTGCTGGGAGGAAGGGTGCCAGGAGAGGGGGGGTGAGGGAGCAGAGGGAGTAGGGGAGGGAGCAGGTTCTCACGCGTGGGTCATGTGTTGACTAATTGATTCTTGTGGATCTCGGGATGTGGGCTTGTGTGCTTTTAGCAGCAGCTGCACCAAAAAAAAAAAAAAGTTTCCTTTAGATTGTGAGTGCCGGAGGCTTCACAACCCCAATGAAGGCAGCTCTGCGCGCCATGAAAAAGAACTGGTTATAGACAGACGCAGCAGACACTTGACTATGGCTCTCTGTTTTTTCTAACTGACCCTCAAAGGGGGCCGCAAAATAGTTTCTCCACAGTGCCTTCTGTTAGACTAGGTTGGTAGCTGTGCGAGTGTTTTTAACTGAAGCTAGTTGAAGAAGCGTTTGTGCCCTGGAATCTTCCCTGCACTTCTCCAAGTGGATCACGAATCACGTCATTGCACCAGACAACAAGTATTGCATTACAGTACAACACCATCTGTCCTCATTAAAGCCAGCATCATCGGCCAGTTCCACGAGACTCTTACAGTCCTGCTTACAGTCATGGACATAAAAGAGTTTTTACTGAGATGGAGGTTGTCGTATTAAGGATGAGAGTATGTGAATATTTAGATGAAGTTTACCCAACAAGGGGCTCAACAAGGACTTGACAGTTTCGGGATTTAATCATATCAGGCCAATAAATGTATTTGTTCTGACTTTCTTTGATCATGAGGTGTAGCTCAAGACTGCACACGTGCCGTTTCCTTGGTGAAAAGGTTTTGCTGTGGTCCGATGCAGCAGATCACCAGCAGTGTTTACAGGTCTTTAGGAAACCAAGCCAGGGCATTCGTGTGGCATTCACACTGGCACTCTGCAGCGAGGCCAGGCGGGTTACTGGCACCCGATTGCCAGAGGAGTCGCTGTTTAACGACCGGGCGAATTTGGAAATCCCCCACTAAACGGAATTCTCCCTTTATACTTGCCAATAATCTGTTGCCTTGTTTCCCTGTCACCGTCTGCACTGGCATGGTTTATATTTAAATTGTCAACTGCCACAGGCAGACACACCACACAAGAATATTATTATTATCGTTTTTGTTGTTGTCATAATTATTTTGATGATGGTGAGGATGATGATGATTGTTCTTGTATTAGACAGATATATGTACTTCAGGTTTATCTCTTTTAAAGTGTGTGTGCATATTGAATGTGGATAATCCCACCAACTGAGCAGCAGACCTGCCAGACACATCCAGTGCAGGCCCCATTTGGGGTTGGGTACCAGCCTGTGGGGCGCATCCAGTGTTTTTGGAGTATGAAACAACCAACACCCCCACTCACCCTGACACAGTTCTGCTTTCCTCTTGGTGTTGATGGGAAATGTCAGATGCGATCTGATGTTTGAGTGTTGTCAGTCAAGCTGGCCGTCACCAGCTATCCCTGGTAAAAACCGCAGCCTCTCCACCCTCGCAGGTCTTCGCCATCGTCGTGTTTGCGACCATCACGGCGGAGGGCTACGTCAACCCCAGCGTCACGGACCCGACGCCGAAGTGCATGTTCAATGGTACCGACTCGGCCTGCCAGTACGGCATGAGCGTCGGGGTCCTGGCCTTCATGGCCTGCGTGGCCTTCCTGGTTGTGGACGCCTACTTCCCTCAGATCAGCAACGCCAAGGACAGGAAGTACATTGTCATCGCCGACCTGGGGTTCTCAGGTGAGCGGCTCTTCGCCCCCCGTTAACCTGTCTTTCCTTGTGTGTGTGTGTGTGTGTGTTTGTGTCTTCGTGTGTCTGCTTGTGTGTGTGTGTGTGTCTGTGTGTGTGTGTGTGGGGAGGGGGTGATGAAATGATTCAGCCAGTGAGGACTGAGTGTGGCACAGTGGGTAAGGAACTGCGCTTGTAACCGAAAGGTTGCAGGTTCGATTCCCGGGTAAGGACACTGCCGTTGTACCCTTGAGCAAGGTACTTAACCTGCATTGCTTCAGTATATATCCAGCTGTATAAATGGATACAATGTAAAGTGCTATGTAAAAGTTGTGTAAGTCGCTCTGGATAAGAGCGTCTGCTAAATGCCTGTAATGTAATGTAATGTAATGTAATGTAATGACTGTACTTGTTGGAGGCTGTTCAACTTCTCCCTTCGGTGCCTCCCTTGAATTTCTCATGACAGTGACATTGTCTTGTCAGTTCAGAGGAGCATATGCCTTCCCCTGAATACTGTGTAAATATTACCCTCCCCCAGCAGCTCTGTGACCCGTGTGTGTGTCTTATTGGCTTTGTCAACTTCTGTGTCTCGGTCCCTCTCCTGCTCTTCCCAGGTGTGTGGACGTTCCTGTGGTTTGTGTGCTTCTGCCATCTGGCCAATCTGTGGTCGCACACGGACGCGAAAACCACTGCGGCCGATGCCGCTCGAGCCGTGGTGGCCTTCTCCTTCTTCTCAACTGGCAGCTGGGTGAGTCTTTCTCTCTTTCCCTCGCCCTCTTTCCTCCCTCTTTCTGTCTCTCTCACTCTCCCTCCCTCCCTCTTTCTGTCTCTCTCTGTCTATGTGTTCAAATCAAACAGTCACAAGTGGAAATCCTGTGGGATGAATGCTGTTGTATGGTTAAGCAGTGTACCAGTAGATTAATTGGTTCAGTAGATGTCTAGCTGTATCAGTTGTGTGTGTGTGTGGGGAGGGGGAGGAGAACTGAAGGTGTATAAGTAACCTTAACCATCTCCAGGGATTGCTGACCATGTTTGCCCTGAAGAGGTACCGCCAAGGAGTGACTGAATTTGGTGAGAGCTACACTGACCCAGCCAACGACCATTCCACCCCCTACCCCCCAACCTACCCCCCTTACCCCACCAGCGGCCCAGAGAGCTACCAGCAGTCACCCTACACCCCCCAGTCTGAGCCTTTCGGAGATGGGGCGTATCAGCCGCCAGTCTACTGAAGTCTGGGTAGGGAAGACGGTTTTGGTCACGTGACTTATAGATGGGAAGGCTTTGTTTTTTTTTATTGTTTTTTTTTTTTTGTTTAAAGAAAGCAACCAATGAGAGCTCACCTGTGAGGACTGGTCCTTACACTCCACTGTTAATGTGTTTCATCCAGAGTATAATTTATAGCCTGTTGTGTGTGTGCTTGTGTATGGAATGTTATGCCTGTAACATGTACACACAGTATATATTTGCATCCAAAGGTTTTGAATGAGTATTGTTTTTGTTTTGTTTTTCCTTATATTTACAAAATGTTGAGCAGATATATTTGAGCACACAAGAAATTGAAATATGATCCAAAATGCCATTTATTTACTAAAGCACAGATTATTGTGGGACTGCTGAATATGAATACTTACAGAATCATTTGTATCTCTGATTTTGCCACTAACAAGACTTAAGATGTCAAGTGCTGCATGTTGCTTAATGGATGCACCAGTTAGCAAAAGAAGTAGAAGGACGCTAGTGTCTAATTTACGTACAAATTGAGAAGTCTGTGTCTGCTGGTTATGTTGGTCATGCCAAACATCACGCGTTCCCCTCCGAAATGCATGTTCTGCAGTTTTTTCTGTTTGTGTGTCACAGATGCATTGGCTGCATTTGGTTCGTATTTTTTTAATATTACAAACCTGTTGGTCTCTTCAAATAAGTGAAATTTGTACATTGTGGGCGGAGCCGGTCAGAGCCACTTCCTGTTGCATTGTTGTGCGCTGCTTTGGGAAAGCTGTGACTCATTCGCTGTCCCATCGATGTCGGTCCTCTTTAAAGCACACGGCATGTAGCCAGGCAGCAGAGAGAATGGCGTCCTTTGCGCACAAGGTTACATTCTCGCCAGATGGGCTATGTTCAGCAGTGCCAAACGATAGCACCCAAAGTGCGATGAGTTAACGTATATTTGTCTCACTATGCAGAGCGAGGTGAGCACAGCCAATCTGTGGCACTTAGCGTACAGAAATGTCAGACTTAGGCTTTGCTTCGCTCTCGATACATTTGTTTGCTTGCAGGGTGTGTCCGGCCTGTGCCAACATAAATGTGTTGGACACCGCGCGTCGGGTTGGCACGTTCACACGTGCCACGCTGTAGCAGTGTGAGAGGAAAATTTTTGGGTTAGTGGGCTGTATTTAAACCTGAAGTGGTCCCACAATCACCACCAATTTCAAAAATGTAACTAAAGACACCGAATACCCAGGGGAAATATGAGGCTAATTCAAATTTTTTATTTGCCTATTTTTTTTAAAGAGGTGGGGGGGGGGGGGGTAATAATGCTATTGTTGTTGATGCACTGGGCCGCCCAGATTGCGGGGGAAGTGGATCGGGGTTTGCTGGGGTTTGATATGGGTTTGCTGCTCCAGACAGACATACTGGGCAAGGAGGCAATACTGCAAGAAAACCTATCCAGGGATAAAGATGTATATATTTCAACGCACATATTGTTTTAAAGATAAATCATGGAAATCCCCCACATCCCCCATGTGGAGTAAAAAAATATCTACACTTGATGTTTGCCAAATAAATACAATGCTCACTCAGCACAAATGAAATTCCACTATTCTCGCAGTCCAGTTTTGATTTTGACTACATACAACCACTAAAATACATTTGGACTGCAATCCATCCTAGATGATGGCCACCTTGGCTTATGTTCTCAAAAACAGACAAGATGGCGAGTGATTTGAATTGCAAAATGAAAAAAAAAAAATATATATATTCTGCTGTTTTCAGTGGGGGCGGGGGGATCTCCAGAGTGCCCTTTAAAAAAGGGAGCATTCCCTTGGAGCCTTGCACACATTTCCCAGAATTCCCTTCGCCTTTGCAGTCTGTCTGTAAGCAGCGCTTTCATTTTCCAGTGCCACTGAAGTCTCCAGACCTGTTTCGCACACTGGACTAAAAAGTGCCTTATTGGCGTTTTTTTTCTTTCTTCTTATTTGTTTAAATATGCGCTTGTTAATATTAACAAAATGTATTCTTATTTTTTAAACATGTTAGCAAGTGGTTCCTTATGCAATGACAGCTGCAGTCTTAGCCTTTCTGCAGTTTTTGGCTGTTGTGGTTGTATATTTATATCTATGCAATGCCAGGGTCTGCGCTCAGAGCCTGTTGTGGACAGGTAAGCTGGTTTGTTCTGCTTGTATGAGACTGAGTTTCAAGCGTCAAAGTGCCCTCTGAAGGATTCTGCCTGCCACAGTGGCATCGCAGTCTCACTTCTTGGGCTATTCACAAAGCCTTAACAATATCTTGACTTTCCCATGCTTTTCTGTTTCTTTTTTTTTTGTTTTGTTTTTTAACCTATGAAAATTTGCAGTGTCACTGTAAATCCTGCGGTTGGTCCATTTAAGAGCTTTGTAAAAAGTGGTAGCTGCCTGTAAGGTGGATGAGTGAGGTGTTGAAGGTGAAGGGGGAAATTAAGATGGTGCTAATGCTCCACGAATAAGGTGCCGCTTGGCCGTCTGTGGCCCCGCCTCTGCTCAGACTCACTCATAATGCAGCAACATGGCATCCCAAATGCCGATAAAATCGTTACTCACCAACCAGTACAAATCTCCTTTTCCCAGATTCACTGTCATAACTATGACATCACATCCTGCTACAGGTTGCAGTCTGAGTGAAGGGAGGTGTTCTGACCAATGCCGCCCCATGACCCCCTCCCCCTTCCAAAGTTAAGTCTTTACCTACTGGGCTCTGTACACTTTGCTCTCAGGGGCAAAGGAAGGGGGTCCTTGCCATATACTGTACTAAGTGCCTTTCATATGTACACGTCCTACCAGAGGACTGCTGCCAAATAAAGTCCCTATGCCTGAGTTGTGACTGGGGTCTTTGTGACAGGTTGAAGACGGATGAAACTGTTTCACTTCATGTACTCTGGCGGGTAATCGCCATCGCTGTCTGACTGTATGCTTCTCTTTTATGTGCTGGAAATGCATTTTGTGTGATATGGAGTTTAATCACTGTTGAAGTAATCAATTACAGTCGTTTTGTTGGGCGTTGTTGGTGAAAGTTCGGTTTATAAAAGCAATTCAAGTAATAAGAAATAAATCTGTCCCGTCTTTTGAGACTTGAATAATTAAAGTGGTAGTATCTGAAATTTGAGCATTTTTTGGAAGTTTGGGACAATATTTATCTGTTGCATGCAACTTGATGCTTTTATACTGAGTTGATTGTGCAGTGGTGATACTTATCTTTGTTATTTTTTTATTTATACAAATAAAAGTAATCCATAGTAATCATGAGTTCACCACTCAGGATTACTCGAAACGATTTTGCATTGCATCGTGGGATGTTATAGTGGATAATCACAGTTGATATTTCACAAGTGCAAGAATGTGATGCATCTCATTCATAAATACACTGGGCGTATCACTTTGCAAGAGTTCTTGATCATTGCCAAGCAGGTAAGAGATCAGTTCCAGTATGACTTCAATACACGTCTCCTTTTAGGGACAACAATCGCATAGCTGGCTTGAGTTCCTTCATGAACAGCAGTTTCACATTTCTGCAATTTAAAAAGAAAAGCAGTAGCAAAAAAAGTTGTCCTTTACGTGATTGTGTGCACAAGTTTTTGAAAGTACAAGACGGCTTGCAAATTTTTACAGCCATAACCAAGGTCAAGGCCGGAGATTTTAACTCCATTCCAAGATACGCACATTTTGTTCTTTGCTCCAAAGGTTTTTATTTTTATTAAAGGCCTTTTCTAAACCCAGTGTACAAAATGAGAGCAAAAATTTGTCTCACTGGCAGAAGATAACATGGTCTTCGTTCGAGGCTTTTCATTGCAGTTCCTTTTATGGAATGCATCACTGTAAATCCTTACAGCCAATTAACCATAACACTTGCAGTGCTACCAGGCTTTTCGCAGTGAGCCATTGGCATCATTCATCTAGGAAACATACAGCATACCAGAAAGCTTCCTGGCTAGACTGGTTTGGTAGTCTGCTTTGAAAGGCCCCACATCAGATTAACTGCACGGCACTTAATGGCAAGACTTCCAAGAATAAACTGCAGTGTTTCCCCATACGCTGAATTTATTTGTGCGGCCCGCCCAAATAAAAAGAGACATGGCATTCCGAACACAGGGAAGTAGTGGAGTGTTGCTTTGTCCTTTTCTCGTTTTAGTGTCAATAGCTCGAGCCCCCCCTCTCCCCCTTCAAACAAACACGCTGTCAACCGCCACAAAGAAATTCTCCACCTGTGAGAGACACTGAACTGTAAAATATAGTGAAGTTTAACATTAATCTTCTAACAGCACCATATCTTAAATAAGTTATAATTTGCTATTTATTTTCTGCAGCGCAAATGCAAAAATGTTTGTTGTCCAAGATGTGCCATTACACGCATCCTAACTTAATTAAATGTGCATCCTTAACATCCTAAAATTTAAATGTGCAAACCGCATTTAATATATTTATAGCTCTTAAAACTCATCTTTCACATACCGTGTTTCACAGGAAATGGGCGTCTTCGCATTTAACACACCACTGATCATCTTAGACACTTCAAGTAGCCTGGTGGCTCCACCAACAGTGCCACAGTAACTTCCCAGGTTTTACGAGCGGACACATCGGGTTCGATGTGCCAGACGTGCGCACATCTGCATGCATTCATTTACAGTAAATCAGTATGAATTTACACTGCTCATCTTTATAGTCTTCATAGTCTCATAAGCAACCGCAAAACCGTTTCCTGATCCACGGAAAATGTGGTCCAGAGACAATGCAACACTGGAACAGAAGCAAAAACAGAAATGCTGAAAAACGACAACAGCACAAAAGTGAGGAAGGAAATGTACTGCTGGCACACAAAACTGGAAGTAAGTAAAGCATGGGCAGCCACATAAAATAGTTCAATTAATTTTTATAAAAAGGATGTGTACACACACAAATACATTAAGTTTCTGATATTAAATCATTTCCTTTAAAAAAACATTACTTCAATACACTAAATATCAACAAATACATATAAACATCACTTGGTTTCATATCTCAAACTGCAGGTTGTTAGATTTTGTATATTAACTGTGTAGTATCGTACTATGATTGTATGTAATAGCTTGTATGTAATAGCCATGATACTCCAAAAGCACCCATTTCTCTCACAGTAAACAGTGGCATTATGTCAACAGTCGAGTGACACAAGCAATTTATTTCAGTGGGAGGCACTTAAACTAAACAAACAAAAAACACTGTAACTGGAAGGTTGTCTTAACATTCACTGACAGTTCTCTCCTACTAGAAATAAGACACATCAACACATATGTAGTGACACACGCATTTAACATTCTTCTGAAATGTTTCCTTTTTGCTTTGTCTTGATCGACAAATCTTGGTAATACATTAATGGGATAGTTCACTTTCTGGGTTTGTTTGCAAAATTATTTCAGTTTTAGTGCGTGTTTGCATATGACTACGATATCTTTGACATTATGGAAGTTTTTGACAAACAGGCAACTTCACAATGGCTGGTATAGTGGCTTTTGGGAGTTCATATTCTGAAGCAAGAAAATACACTTTAAGCGACTCCAAAGCAGCTATATATTTATAGTGATGTTATATCTCCAGAGGTTGCATGTGTAAAATTATATTTAATATTTTAGGTTGGAACCATTATTTATGGCCCAAGCAACATGAAACTGCTGTCCTCAAGGAAAGGAGTACCGGTACAATATAAAATATTTTCAGGTTTACAAATGTGAATAAATACTACAAAATCATATGTGCAACCTCTGAAAACATAACACTGCTGTTCAAGCTGCTTTGAAGTTGTATTATGTGTATTTTCTTGCCTTAGTCAAAGATCCCCAAATGCCCCTATACCAGCCACTGTAATGTGCCAGGTGGTCTTCATAAACATTTGTGATTATCTACAATATCACTTAACTGTATGGGACAATAAAATAACATACACTAAAGCTGAAGTAATTTCCTTTTTTTTTTTTTAAAACCAGAAATTGAACTACTACCCATTTAAGCCGTTTCAAGTTTAAAAATGTCAAAGTAAAAACAGTTAAAAAGGCCCAGGGGTCACAGGTTATGTTTGCAGTGTGGCAAACAGTACGCGGGACACGCCTGATGGAAGCCGGCTCCCCAGAAGGGCGTGCGGGGGAGCCTCCTCCCTCTCGGGGGTGCTGTTCTCCTTCCCTGATGTCAGGGCACTGTAACAGGCGCGGCACACGGCGTGGTACATGTCCGCACCCCCGATCACCTCCACCTGGACACAGGGAAGGCGAGGGAAGGGAAGGAGTCACATGGAGTAAGGGCCATGCACCTTCCCACCTTCCACCACAGCAGAAAGGAACAAGAGCTTCTTCAGGTAAAGTTACAACTCTCCACAGGTTAACTCTGGAGGCCAAACTGTTGATGGATCCTGTGCCATTTTCCGTCCTTATTTATTCATTCCAGTGGTTTATTTGATCTTGATACATACAGTGAGCTCCATAATGTTTTGGACAAAGATTTTTTTTTCCTCCTTGATTTAGCCCTGTACTTCAGAACTATAGATTTGTATTCAAACAATTCACATGTAGTTATGTATAAAAAGTGCAGTAATGTCTACATGGTGAAACCAAAGGGTATAAAAATTATGGCTGGGACTATTTATTATTTATTGATAACGTTGTAAAATCGATGAGTAACATATTTTTTTGCATGCAAAAATAAATGTAATGCACCCCGATCACTGATTCAAGTACTCCAGTCCTGGTTTCCCCTAGTAACAGTTGACATACGCTGCTGTGATTGGCCTAGTGAGCCACGGTGTGACTGAGCGGTGAAACTAGTAGTCAGCATTCCAGTTCCTTTCAGGGACATGAATCCTTTGCCTCAGTCTTACAGTATATAATATGTAGAGACAGCGACACCAATCGAAACCTATGGGGAGCACATCAGAACCAGGAAGTACAATTTTTTCACTCAACAGACATGCTCAATTGTTTTCTTGGTCACATGCCTAAATCTCATGTAGGAGTAGGATTGTGCAGAGGCTAAAATAAATAATAAATAAAAAATGAATATCTTTGTGTGGTAGGAAAAAATAATTTACCTCAGAAAAAGTGATTTTTCTTCCTAATATAATGCATGGTGTCAACATCCATTTTTGAGTGAAGTATTTTATTTTTGCTGTCAAAAATGAATGGACCCCAATGGGGAAACTGGCTTCTTGAGCGAAAATCATAGACATGAGCAGGGGGCGACATTACACCTGGTGCTGGGGTTGAGAACTGAAAGCTGGCCCCTTGCTCTCAGTTCCCTTCTATGAAGATAAAGAGTGTAAAACTGAAATGTAAAACCACGATTTCAGCCAGCTATTTTACAACCTATTTGACCCCACTATATAACATCTGAACCGATAAAGCCACAAAAATCAGTAAGAAATTGTCTAATTAATGCGCTATTTTTAATAAAATAAAATAGCATATACATTATATTGTTCTAATCAACCCTTCTCATTATCTAATTGTTTTGTTGCTTCGGTCACACCAACGGGAGAGGCTCACAGAGCAAAGCACGCCCTGCTAAAGCGGATTAATGCTGTTGTTGCCTAATGGCTACTACAGACAACAGCCCAATGGTGAGGCTGGTTGAACAGGAGTAGCTGTAGCTTCAGCGAATGGCAAGTTCCCAATTTAACTTAATGAGAGTGGAACAAAAACAGAACCGAATCATGAAAAAATTGCTTTTTCCCCAAACATTATGGAGCTCACTGTAAATAAATGGTTTTTGTGCACATTATTATATTTCTTTTTCCTCTTCCAAATAGGAATGACTAAATTATACTTGTCTGGCTGGGGATTTACTTAGCCAACTCCCATTGTCTGATCTTAATCATTTTTCTGAAATTGTGTTTCACCCCCGCCTCCATGTTCTCCAACTTAGGGGTCGCAATATATTAGCAGACAGTGATTTCACTCATTGCTTTTCCAATGCTCCCTCCCATGGAGGACCTGTGGCCAAATGACCTGCCGCACGCGTTCAGTTGGCTCAGGACACTCCCGCGACTACAGTGCGAACCGTGTGGACTCACTGCACACAAGGGTCGTGCTTCACGCAGCGGATGGCCCCGCGCGAATGACATTTTTTTTCTCAACAAAATCACGAGTTGCGGGCAGGGACCATGCCAGGCTCGGTAAAACCAGCTCTGTGGTGTTCAGACAGGCACTGGCAAACAGGGCAGCACATCACCCGAAAAACAGGCGCTAGCCTGCCCGCGCGCTCTCACCTCTCGCTCCTTCCCCAGCCGCTTGGTGTAGGCGGCCTCCCCGAAACACTGCGAGCAGACGGCGCTCAGTTTCACCACGCTCTCCGCCAGGGGCACTAGATTGAGGATGTTCCCATATGGCTGCAGGGAACAGAGGAGAGACACAGCAGAGCACTATGAGAGTCACAATATCCAAAATTAGTTTTTTTTTTTTTTTTTTTAAATAAAATAAAAAGACTTAGATTAGCACAGAGCAAACACTGAACACTCTTTTACAAATGTATTTCCAAAATCTCTAATTGTACATTACATGTGGAGCAGTTAGACTGGGGATATTTTAAGTGAAATGTAGGCTACCTTTACATTTTAGGCATTTAAGAAGATGCTCTTATCCAGAGCGATTTACAGCTTACGTTCTTTGAATAATACACTGCCACACTAATTTATGCTGGTATTGTTGGTGTTTACTTGTGGAAATACAAGCTGTCTAAAATATATTTCCCCGATAGTTTGACTATAGTTCTGAATACTAAATATTAATACAAGCACATGCACACACTCTCAGCTAAAAACAGTACCTTTCTCTGATATGTACCATCCAATGCAGCCACGATGATAGTTTTGCCCATGTTTGCCATTTCCTCACAGAACTCCACAGTGTCTGGGAACTGCGATGGACCAAGCGAGAGATGTGCTTTTCAAATAACGAGGATCTCACACAGAATTTCTACATTGTGGAACTCACCACCCAATAAATCATAAATTTAATATTCATTTGATCACGAGAATTCAGGCAACACTTACAAACTGGCCCTCGTCGACGCCAATGACACACGCCTGCAGCGCTAGTGAATGCAAGTCATGGAGACGACTGGCTGACATAACTTCCATAGTGTACCTTCAGAGAGGGTGGCAAGTAAGCGGAATATAGAAATGAAACTGGTTTCCGCACTTATGACAAAACTACGTAATACAATGTCAACGCTCATGAACGTCACATGAAATAAGCAATGGAATAAGCCCTCAACACGAATTCTTACTTGTCCTGGCGTGCGACACCTTTGTCCGAACAGCGATTGTCTTTGGCGTATTTTATCACCAAACAGCTGTACTGTGCAATCTGGAAGCGGCGAACTCTGCGCATTAACTCGGTACTGTACATTAAAGAGAACATTAATCAAATGCATCATATGGGGTAATATAATTGTCGTGCGTACAGTGGCATGTTCCAATAGCTTATAGCCTTAAGCTAACAAAAGTATGATGTTGCTACAAATGTAAATAAAGTAACACCGAAATATCAATTAGAAATAAACAATGACAATTGTTAATATTTCGATAGTGTGGATGGCTAGCTGGCAAATATTATTTGTCTAAAAATCGCAACAAAGATTTTGGCGCGGTGTTTGAACTAGCTATCTTGCTGGGGGGAAAACACCGAGAGGTCTTACCTTTTCCCAGAAAACATTGGCCCGAAAATAACCTACAGTGAACACGAAGTGTAAAGTTAGACAGCAATCTCGAAACTGCTATCATGGTGATGAAAATATTAGCGGATTAACTACCTGAATCTGTCCTCTCTTTTTCCTAGGAGAATTTGGCCAAATCTGCGGCACGGTCAAGCAGTCCATAGTTCGGGCCACGCTTTCCAAAATGGTCAAATTTAATGTTTATAAATATTATTTTCTAAACAATCAACGTGTTTTCTGTTCATTAATTAGTCCGTTTGCTTACTGTGAGCTTAAACTATAGATAATATACGACTAACTGTGGCAACTGGATTCATTCAACTTGGCTATTTAACTAACAGGAAAACACGCCTTCGGCTTCAGCCAGCCCAATGGACTAGCCAATCTAAGCTTGTGCTGCGCATGTCACAGTAGTTAAGGGAATATCACACTTTGTATGGTATTTGGTATTTTGAAACTCGATTAACGATGGTTACGTTTCATATGAAAAGCAGATTGTGACAATATGTAATATGTAATAAATAATGTACATTTTCCTCCAAGTCTCCCGGAACAAAACAACCATTGTATTTTCACAACTTGCTAAAGATAGTGAAATATAGGCCCACAGAAACTGACCGATGAGGTTTTCTTGGGTTGTTAACTCATCTTGGATTTCTACATCGAATTCAAAGTTGATTGGCTGCAACGTTGTGATGTTGGAATGTGTTCCCTGCTTATTGTGAAAACCTGTATTCCTGACCAAAGGTCTTGTTGGAGTTCCTGCCTAAGGTTCAGCTTTCTGCCGCTCAGAGCATATATGGCACAGTAGAAGGAAATGGACCAAGATGTAAGGTTTGAGGTTTTTACTCTTCTGTCTATGCTGTAACTATTATCTCAGTATTTTCAGTATCTTTCTTAAATTAGCTATGATGATACTGATAATGATTACTTACCATTTTAATCAAGTGTTTCCCATTATGTTTCTGAGACTAAAATGTGTAGTTTGATATGTTGTGCTTCTTGTCTTTTGATAGAATTGCCAATGAGTATTTGTAAATGAAAAGACAGATTAAAAAGATTAAAAGATAAGAATTCAAAAGAATTGCTCCTTAATTTAATACAATTCAACCAATGGTTCTGCACAATGTGATTTATCAGGTTGAAGTGTACTGTGTAACTGTTTTGATTAATAAACAAATAGCCAACAACCATACATATATGTTTATATGTATGGTTGTGTCTTTTCACTGGATATCACCACACTGTCCTGAGTGAAATCCGTTGCTTTGGTCTGCCAACAGAGGCCACGTTAAGCAAACTGCATACTACACTGGGTTTATATGTACATGAAAATCAGACCTGGGTTAAATACATAGCTTGTCCGGTGTATTGGAACCTATAACATACTCTTTTGGTCCTATTGGCAGGCTCAGTTGCACCGGACATGATCAACAGAGCAAAGAAAAGTATTTGAATAAAAAACAAATACATATTTGACCCAGGACTGATGAAAATGTTTCCTTCATCACAGGAACTGGAGAGGCAGTATTCCCCTAGTCAGTGGTCGCACAGGATGACAGCTGATGATGTGATAAAGGCCCATGTGGCATTTGTCAAAGAAGGTCAGTCATTTTCACTGCATTGTAGTGCCACTATGCTAATTTGTTTTTGGCTTACTGATAGATTTGGGCCACTTTATACACTATAAGTATGACTCGTCTTAGTGATAAATTGAGTGATTGTTATAGGCGTTTTGGTAAAGGTTTCTCTGTGTTTATATTGCATTTAAAGAGTGGTCATGAAAGTAAATTGGGCAAAAGAAAAGCTAGTGTACTTCTATGTATGTGTGTGTGTGTAGGTACACAGAGGGCTTGTAATGTGGCTAAAACCATGCTGGATGTGCCATATGGAAAGGGAGATGGGGAGAAGATGGACATCTACCTGCCCACCACTGGCCCCTCTCAAGGTTGTGGCTCCTCACCAGAGAAAGGAGGGTTACAGTGCAGCATAAACTGGAATGGTGCAGTATTGAACTTCCAGTGGCAGAGCTCTGTTATAGCTGCTAATAGGCCAATTGGTTACTATTGCCCACCCAATAGGAACAAACATATCTCAAAGTCCTGCAGAATGTTTCCAACCACTTACAGTGAATGTTGTGTTCCAGGGCAAACCTGAATTACATTTTTTTTTTTTTTGTGCTTCAGGCCTAGCTGGTAGTCAGCCCAGGTGATGCTGATTATGTTGACTGAGTAGAAGATCCATTTCACAGCATTTGCATCCTCTCTATTTCAGGTATTCCCTTAGTTGTTTATATTCATGGAGGTTACTGGCAGTTTTTCAGGTATGCTCTCTATCTTTGGTCCTTTTAAAGATGGCGTGAGATACTAAACCTCCAGGGCTGCCGTCAGGGTGGGACGGCCGAGTACATTGCTCTGGGCTTTAAGGGGGGGTGGGGGTGGGGGGGCGGTTAATGGTCTCTGAACTTGCAGTCATGTTAGATTGACAGACTTGTTTGGGTATTCAGATACAGTCCAAGTATGTCACTGTTTTATAGAACAAAGCTGATGATTTAATGTGGGTACTGATATGATTTTTGCAGCAAAGAGGAGTCAGGTTTCATTGCAGTGCCTCTGGTACAGAAGGGCGTGGCCGTGGCTGCTGTAGATTATGACATCGCCCCTAAAGGTAGGCGTATTGATGTAGCAGGTGTTCTGTCAAATGCAAATTTGTGACTTGAGGACATCTCTCTCTCTCTCTCTCTCTCTCTCTCACTCTCTCTCACATGCTGACTCTCTATCTCTCACCCTCTCTCACTCTCTCTCTCTCTCTCACACACATTTTTCAATTCCTCCTTCTCTTCCATGGTATTATTCCATTTTCTCCTCCTTCCCTTGCACACAGACCCCTCCCCCACCACATCTTCTTCTTTCTTGACCCTTTTTTCCATTCACGTCTCTCTGTCTTGCTTTCATTGAGATTTCTCTCCGTCTCTCACCAGGTAATATGGATTTGATGGTATCTCAGGTGCGGCGTAGCATTGTGTCCATTGTTCAGCAGTATTCCCACATCAGGTAAGGGAAGGCCCTTTGGCTGCCATTCAAAAGGCTGTTAGATACTCTGCAGGCCTGACTGGAACTGAATCCCAGTTGAAAGCCGCAGTGATCAGTTTCCGGTAATTGATAGTATTTTCTTACCTGTTCACAGTGGAGTATACCTGTGTGGGCACTCTGCAGGAGCTCACCTGGCTGCTATGGTCCTCTGTACCGATTGGTCCCAGCACGGCATTACACCTCAGATCAAAGGTGCCAAAGTAGTTCTTCCTTCACACACCTGTTCACGCAAAACACGTCATACATATCGGCCTTCACGTGGACATTCACAATCAAAGTCATGTTCACACATGTAATAGGACACACGCAGGCACATGTAGGCATTACATGTAAATATTCTGTGGCACACTAAGAAGTTCACACTAATACAGTAAGCCCCCAACAAGCACACAGTCACGTCGGCAAAACACACACACACGTTTGCAGTATCACTCACTGTTGAGCTGAGTGGATCATGTCATAAGTTAGATTAAATTCTATAAATAAGTACATTAACTTAACTTAAATAAGTTAGATTAGATCCTATAGCTGCAATAGTGAACTAGAAGAGTGCACTCAGTAGAGTGCAGATCTCGGCCAGACGTGTTATCTTTGTTGATACAACAATAGAGGCTACACAATCAATGCAACCAGACAAATACAATATGACAAGTTTTTACCATGCGCCACTGAAAATCCCAAAAACGGCGATAAGTAACGCTAAAGGTGGTGACATGTTAGGTAATTTCATTCATATCAGCCACGATATGTTAGACAGAGCTATCGTTGACGTTATAGTCTGGCACTTTCGTTTCAAATCTGGACAGGAACAATTCCAAAAGACCAGCGATGTAAAATATCAATTTCAACGTGAAAATGCCAACAAAATAATTGCCGCAGATTCAAACATTAACGTACTCCGTTAGTTGGCGGATTATTTTGTTGGCATTTTAACGTTGAAATTGACATTTTACATCGCTGGTCTTTCATTCTTTCAAACGGAAGCAGTTGTTGATCACTTGCGGCCCCTACAGGCCGGTTAGGAGGAGTGAGGAGTTCGCACTCAATGTATTTCAATGGACAATGATGGAAATTCATTCAATTAATTCAAATAAAATACTTGTCGTTGAATGATTTGTAAAATATTCGAGAATTCAGGTCCTTGGCCTGCTGTCAGCATGCAGGCTGATCGGCCCAGTAGTATGTGAGATTAGCTGCGGACAGATACACAAACGCACACACACGCACACACGACCAAACGCATAATCTCCACCAGGCTCTCGCCTAGCGGAGATAATAATAATTAAGGGGCTCCCCCATCCCCTTTCCACAGGTGCTTTCCTCGTCAGTGGCATTTACGATCTTCTTCCCATCCTCTCCACCTACGTCAACGAACCCCTGAAGATGACCGAGTACGTACCTCTGACTCTCGGTTCACAAGCCAAGCGATGTAAGGAAAAAGGAGCGGTGTCGTTCACTTGTATTTCTGCCATCACTAATGCCGTTGTAGTGTGTGCATTAACACCTGTGCACTCAGCACAGTTAGGCAGGTGCACACTAAAATCGAGAGCTAATGATGGCACAGTTCACGTAGGCCTAAAGTCATATTTATTTACAATGAAGTAAGTGTCAGTGTCTGTCCTAATTAAGAAACCCTATAAGAAGTGATGCTCCCACCTGTGGCAGAAAATGGCTGAAATCCAAGTTTAATCCCCCTCCCCCCTTCCCCTTCCCCTTCCAAGACACATAGAAGATGCCAGTCCATCATTGGGCCATTACTCACAGTCCTATCATTTTAAGGTTGTTGGTGATATAGAGAATACAGTTGTTTTTGCAATGATGACACGTATTAATTGTGACGGTTATCAGCATTTGGTGATGATGCTGCCTTGCTTCCCTTGCTGCGTGTGTGTCCATAGGGAAGTGGCTCTGAGGAATAGCCCCAGCAGGCTAGTCCCCGAGTTGAAGCGGTCATCCTCTGCTTGTCACATTGTGGTTGCTGTGGGGCAGCATGACTCTCCAGAGTTCTGGAAGCAGTCCGATAACTTTTTCAAGGTCAGAAGTATGCAGTATGTGGAAGGGTCATAATTGTGCAGTATTAATAACTGTGCCGTATCTGTAATGAAATTTGCAGCTTGGAAAATCGAGGAGCCTTCTGTGACCATGAACAGCAGCTTTGGACATTAAGGCCACAAAAAATCACTTGTGTTCCGACACCATTTGCTCTTAACATCATGACCTCATAAACATGCCTCCAGCAGTATTTAGGCACCAGATAAAATTACAGTTCTTGGAAGCATTCACTTGGTGTTGGCACCCAGATTTACAGCCACCTGAGACTTCCAGTCACCATGCATTAGTGAGTACATTTCTGTGGTTAAAAGTTCGCCTTAGCTGTAACAGTCAGTTAGGATGTTTGGATTGCATCCTTTTGCGCATCAGCCACAGTTCCATTGCAGCATTCCAGAGTCTGTCCCTCTCTCCCTGCAGGCTTTGAAGTCCTCTGGACTAAAGGTGACCTTTGAGGATGTTCCCAATAAGGATCACTTCGATATCATTGAGCAGCTTGTGGATGAGGACTATCACCTTACACAGGTTGGTGTGATGATTTTCTTGACAATGCTCACAAGTTTAGTTTTGAGGCCACCAATTTAAATATCATTCTCACACCTCCCTGTGTTAAGAGCAAGTTAACACACCTTTTTTAACTCTGGCTTTGTAGCTATTTTGAATTGAATTCCAGAAATTCCATTTTTAGGAAAGTCTTTCATGTACAACAGATACAGAGAATAATGAGGTTAAGTAGTCAATAGCTACTGAAAATATTTAAAAAAAAAATGTAACTTTAAAGTTGGCCTTGTTGTAAATGGTCCTTTGTTCCGATATGGATCGTCAGCAAGCATGGCTTCAGCACAGGAAGTGCAAGGATACTTTCTGTTGTGTTTTTCATTTTCTATATATCTGTGTTTGTTTCTCAGCTCCTGCTCAAGATGATAAAGGAAAACTGAAGTGGCCTCACCCTCATGTGACCGCACATTTTCAGTTTTTTTCCCCACAAAAATATTAGGCAGATAATGATGATCAAGATGCAGGCCATTCTGTGCATCTTTATTGCTTATAAACAGGAGGTTATTGGCTTTACTTGCTGATTGAATAAGAGAGAGGCAATAGAAATGGAAAATTCAGGTCCAGGTAGTTAAAGTCCTCCTCAGTGTTTTGTTCCAATCACCTGAATTTGCTAATTAGCACTATTCTTCAGCCAGGAGGAATAAATGATTAATTAATTCAGTTGACTGAGTTCATTGGTGGAAGAGACACATGGCAAGACTGTTACATTCGAACACCTGGACTTTGCATATCCGCACAATATCATAATATTCGGTATCATGATCTAATATTACTGTGACATATGAAAATGTGTTAAAAGCAATCAATTAATAAAATACTTGTGCTGAGAATACCACAAAAATCTGCAGACACTGTGCCCCCCTTGGGACTCTGTTTGACACCCCTGTTTTAGAGTATCATAACGAAGATATCCTATTCACAACCTTTGTGACATGATGCATCAGAAATAAGAATGTACAGAAATGAATGAATCGAAATAAATACTGAAACAAATAAATGCAGAAATACCCTTTGGATTCCTCAACATGCACAGTAGAGGCTGTTTCCCGTTACTTCCTCAGCCTCACCGCCTGACCCCTCTCTAGGTCCTCACTAGTTCCTTTACACGCTCTATGGTTCAACCAGGCAAAAACTGAAACATGACGCGATGACGTCGTGGCGTACATGCGCCAGAAGGACGGGGATGGACAGTAACGTATAGCTGCTTCCCTGTCGCGATGCAGACAGAGGACCCAGGGTAGAGAACAAATGTTAGTTTGGTCTTAAAATCACACTGTGACCGGCGAGGACTCGCACGCCTCAGTAAGTATCTCTAGAATAAACCAGCGAAGGGCATCGCCTGGTTCTCTGCCCGTGATAAAGCCGAGCAAAGCCAGCAGCGTATCATCTAAATTAGCTTGCCCAGCTAACTTTACAGCTGAATGTCAGCCAATTGGCTAGCTAGCTAATTAGCAAATGCGAATTAAGCAAATGTCTTTTCCCACAAGAAGCAAAATAACTTAAATAGCCTACTTGCTAGATACCGTTAGCTACCTAGACTACCTGTGTCCATGTCGGACCGATCAGTAGCTATCATTTAGCTAGCCGTCTAAGCCGCATACGAAGTTAGCCTATGTGAGCCGAGAGGGCTTGTCCTAGCTATAGAACTAGCCAGGTTGCTCAGCAACGTTAGCTAAATAGTGCGGTATTTAGTGTGTTACTTTGTTTGCGCTGCACTTGAGGTCAGTCAGTATTATACTTTCCGAACATTAATGTTGGTAGCCAAAGAAGCAATGGTAGACGCCAGCAGCGTGCGACAACCGTTCGTGCATTGGCAGCACAGACATTACGGTAGTTCTGAGTTATGAAGTTTGCTTGCTGTCTAACTAGTGCTCTCCACTTGGATACTTCTTAGCTAACTGCAGCACAGTTCTGTATAAACATAACGTTAGCTACAGCAGTCGCAGATCCAGTTATGCTGATGGTGCGTGCGATCACGGGAACGAACTAATCAATAGTGGGGACTAACGTGAACGGTGTAGTCCCGACGAGCCAAAGATACGATGTCGACAGCTGAAATTTTGCTGTACTCATTATCTAGTAATATATCTAACTAGCTTTTGGTCACTTTAGCTGTACACGGGTCATGTAGTTGCTGCTGTAAAATTAGAGAAAAAAGACTAAGGTTACTAGAAAAAAGTAGTAAGTTAGCTACTATATATGTATTCCGCTGGCTCTATTTAATGTTACCTTGTGAGCAATCACATGGTTGAATCTTATTTGTAACTGGCTGGGGGCCTTGACCAGGGAATAAAAATGAGTTACACTAGACACTACACGAAATACTGAATAAAATAAAAGTCAATAACGAATGAGCAAAGGAAGTGATTTTACAACGTAGTGAACAGTAGGTCTACACAGTGCATACAGACATACATGTGTATGGCAGTACAATGGTCCTTTCTCACCGGGCAAGGGTTAAATAGCCCTCCTTCCAAACTGGAGGAGATCCAGATAGTCGTCACTTGGGACAGACTGTACATGGAAAGCCTGACTGACGCACCCCCTAAATATTGCCCCACAATGTGCCTTTCTTCAGACCCAGTTGTTAAACACTTTTTTTCCTATTGCAGTAAACGCGCTGAGCACTGCATACGTTTAAGCAAAGATATAGTGTCTGCACTGGGGATTTCACAATTTCAGTGTGTTTTGATAGATGTGTGTGTGTGTGTGTGTGTGTGTGTACTATTTTTTATATTCTGACCGGAGCAATGTTCTCCAGTGGTTGCACTGAATGCCATAGGCCGTGGTGTTGTTTGCTGGTTTTAAACGCCCCTTTGGACTTGCGGTTAATCAGTAGTAATCCTCCCTGTGCAGAGAGTTTACTGCCGGGTATTATTCAACCTTAGTCATACCTAGAATTCCATTTCTTTGCTGCCGCCTGAAAGGAAAAGTTCCTATCAGTCTTTGATGCTTTGAGTGGCGGTCGCGTGCGGTTGGGAGGTGGGAAGATGCCGGCCGTCCAGCTGGCCGCGAGGAAGAGAAGAAAGGGTAGGCTAAATAACGGCTCACTGCTGGTTTCAGCGGTGGAACCGCCTGTCCCAAGTCTGAAAGTGGGAGAGAGGTGAGAGGGAGAGCACTGGCTAGCCGATCCTCCTTTCTTTCTTCCCCCTTGAGAATCCTGCTTCACCTCAGGCATGCTGAGAGGGGACTGGTAATTGGTACTGGGTGGGCGGCTCTGGGTCTCTGTGTTGTAGGTTTATGAGCACCTGGGGCATTTTATGCAGGTACAAGCACAAAGAAACACTTCACAGTGTCTTGTCTGTACATATATTTTTGCCTTGCTTTATTAAAATTGTAAGTTAGCATGGCTACATTTACATTTTCAGCTCCAGTTAAAGAGTAACCAGTATGGTAAACGGGTGGTAATGTATCGCTAAGTTTCAGTTACCTCATCTTCACTCAGATGCGTGCCTCACTGAACAGTAACAAAGAGCAAAGTAGCAGTCGGATTATAATGAAGTCATGAGAGCTGTAAAGCGCTACCATAAAGATCTGCGCATTTGATGTACAGTAAAATAGATTACAGCATGATCACTGTAATCTGAGAAGCATCTGTGGTGTCCTGTGAGTATGGGGGTAATGTTGCCATGCCGACATCAGTAGATCTATTGAAGGATCTTAACTGTTCTGAAAATTCTCAGGTCAGTTTTATGAATACTTGTGTTACCCAGTCTTTTACAATTTTGCTTGCTTCTGTTTTTTCAAATACGTTGGTCCTCAAATAGTGTTCCCCACTCCAACTGTACATGAGCTGTAAATCAACAGTGTTTGGCAGTAAGTTCGAAAAAACAGTTGATGCAAGTCACCTGAGGCTGCCAATTGATGGGGTGGGGGGGCGACATAGCTCAGGAGGTAAGAGTGGTTGTCTGGCAGTCGGAGGGTTGTCGGTTCAATCCCCGCCCTGGGCGTGTCGAAGTGTCCCTGAGCAAGACACCTAACCCCAAATTGTGTGTGTGTGTGAATGGGTGAATGAGACGCGTCAATTGTAAAGTGCTTTGGATAAAAGCGCTATATAAATTCAGCCCATATAAATTCAGCCCATTCACCATTTACCAATTGACGGGTACTTTGTGAGTTAGACCACCCCCCCCTCCCAGCCCCTGTCTTTTATGACCTCATAAAGGGCAGTGGGACTCACTGAAAAGAGCCATTGACTGGCGTGGGGAAGGGTGGGAGGAGAAGGCTCAGGACCAGTCGTACAGGCCAGAAGGATGTGTCCTTACTAGATTGCACCTCAGGGTCACGCTGAGATTCTGTTTCACTGCATGTGTGCGTGTGTGTGTGTGTGTGCATATGCGTGTGTGCGTTACCATGGCAAAACAAATAAGGCCTACTTCAGCCTTCAGTCGGTGGAAAGGGCGTCTGAGAAACACTGTGGCATCAAAGAGGGCCTCAGACCGTGTGCTGAAGGTTTGCCAGGGCAATGACTCTGCTCAGGGTTGGCTGCACACTTTCCTTTCAAGAATGCATGCAGCTTGCTTTAGTATTACCACTGTTTGTTTTTATTGTGGATTATTATGATTTACTTGGGACATGTGCTTATCCAGGTTGGTCTTCACGGCTTAACCTTCATAGCAGCCCTCCTGCTACTCAGAGTAATCCAACATTGGCAAACTTGCTAAAAAAGTGCAATGACTGTGCCCCTTCAGCTGTAGGGGCTTAGAGCCTGCAGCTCCTTTATTGACTACCAACCTGAGGCGGTCGTGGACCCGGCTCTGGCCGAGGTCTGGCGCTCCCACCTCACTCTTGCACGGTTGCTCTGGCAACCTGCCGAAGAAGGCGTGGAATGGAATTCGTCAGGTGCGGTTGTCACACTGCCACTTCCTGCTCTACCTGTTCATGCACCCAGTCCCACGGTCCACGTCAGCACTGCACACCTGTTCCACACTGACGGACACCTACACCACTTACATTTACTCCTGCACCTCTCTGCCTTAACACAGACTTTCCTCTGACTCTGTCACTTAACACTTTCTTCTTTCTGCCTTAAACACTTACTCCACTCTGGGTTTACACTTACAGCTCACTCACTCAAGACTTAACTATTTCTGACTTAACACTTGCAACTCTGACTTGGCGTACGCATATCTGGCTTAATATACAGCAGCCTGGTTTAACACGTAGATTCCTGTCTTAACTGGAGCACTCTGCTCTGTACCTGTCCATTTTCTACACAACTGTATTGTTTGGATTTTTCATCATAACTCTCAACCATTCCAAAGGCGGACCACGTCCCAAGGATCGCTGTGTTCTGGTAGGTCCAGATCTGGTAGACCCCGCTGGCCTCGCGGTCTGTCGGCAGGGGGTTTGGAATGCATGAGAGTGTTTCGGGAAGTCTAGAGTTGAGTATTTAAAGGGGCTGTATGTCCTCTCTTAAGTCCCCTACAGCTTGAGGATAAGTGGTTTCAAAATGGTGGGCTAATTTTAAACAGTAGGCTACTTACTCATTTTCATGTAGACTTGTGGATCGGCTTCCTGTGTGAAACGTTGATTCTAAATGACTGTGCTGATATGACTGCTCATTTGAACTATATATCAGTCGTTTCATTGGTAACTTGTAACTTAAAATCACACTGCTTGATTATGAGTTATTGTAATTTTAGTTACAGACAAGGTTTTGGGTCATTATTTGAAGCTAAGTGTGCCACCGAGATATTGTCTTTTTAATTGTACAGGACAGTCAGCGCGCTTCAGTAAATATTTATCCGTGTTTAATCTGCTGGTCTGAGTGCCAAGTGCCTCCACTGCCTCACACATGCGCACATATCCCACCCCTGCATAAATATTGACTGCTTGCAGAGAGACTTGATTTGCGTTCATTCGCAGTTCAAGTAGGAATATGAATGGTTTGTTGGTACAGGGGTCTAAGGTTGCCCTGAATTAAATTAGTCTTTGCCACTGTATGGCGTATCACCTTTCATTTGTCGTCTTCTTTTTAATTACACCTGAAGCGTTACTAAACAGCTAAAGAGGCTGTGTAAAATGCTTCTGGAGAAAAACGTAACCGCTGTTACCTACTGGGTGTTGACAACTAAGACAGCCAATCAGCAGCAAGGCCGCACTGCTTCCGTGTGATCATGTGTGTTTTTGCCGATCGCGCGGAAGCTGCAAGGCCTTGCTGGCTGTCTTACGGTCAAGCAATAGGTGACGTTTTTTTTTCTTTCCGGGGAGTGTTTCACGCGGCCTCCAAAAGTGTGAATCGCATCAGGTATAATTAAAGAGAAAAAGACAAAAAGAAAGGCGGTACGCCACACAGTGGCGATGATCGTTATCGCACGTGATAATGATCACTGCGATATATCGCCCAGCCCTACCATAGAGTAGAATAATATGAATGACACCCTATGGATGAACGTGTGTGTGTGTGTGTGTACTGTATGTGCGTGTTGGGAAACACTGTGGTGCAGGCAAGCTTCACAGTGGTAGGAGGGGAGTGATCCAGTATTGGCTATTAACACATTACTGTATGTATCTAATATAATCGGTCTCTGTCTACCCTTCTTGTTCTCTCCCTGTATTTCTCTCTTATTTATTTTTATTTATCTTTATAGATGGCGTGTGCTGTAGAGTAGTAGTCATGTGAGTTGGTGATATTACAGGCTGTGGAGTTTGGCAAACTCTTTTTGCTTCATAAATTGACTTCTGTAGCCATGTGACTTCTTTTTCCTTGCTTAGTTTATTTCTCCCCTTTCCCACCCCTCTTTCAGTTTCATTTTCTCCCTTCTCATTCTTCCTCTTTCACACTCACTCTCCCTCTTCCCTCCTCTTTTTCACCCTCACCTCTCTGCCCTCTGACCCAGCTGCGGCGGGCTGTAATACCCAGTCCGGCCAGTAGAGGTCAGCGGGCAGCGTCTCAGTGCCCTGTTTGCGTTCTCTCTGGCAGGCGTTTCCGCGGCTCCCCGTCCCATGTTGGTAGCGCCAGGCTCTGCACAGTCGGGCCAGAATGAGTGGATGACATCACTGCGCATCTCGGCGGGGGGCCTTCCGGTGCTTTCCTCCATGACCAGCGGCATGGACTCGCGCGTCCGCCTCCGCTGGCGCGCCATCGTGGCCGCCGCCGCCGCCCTGTCCGTCTTCCTCCTGCTCTACCTGCACTGGACTTCGGCCAACGCCGGGCCCCGCCCGCCCAACGGCAACGGCCTCGGCGGGCGGGCGGGCTGGGGGGAGGCGGGGCCGGAGGGAGGGGCGCGCTACAACGACACGTACCCCCTGTCGCCGCCCGTGCGCACGGCGCAGGGCGTCCGCTACCGCATCGGCGTGATCGCCGACCTGGACACGGCATCGCACGACCCCAAGGGCCACACCTGGTTCAGCTACCTGCGGCGAGGACACCTGCTGGTGTCGGAGAGCGGCGACCAGGTGTCGGTGGGGTGGGACCCGGAGAGGACGGTGCTGGAGAGCCACCTGGCGGAAAAGGGGCGGGGCATGGAGCTGTCGGAGCTGGTGGCCTTCAACGGGCACCTGTACAGCGTGGACGACCGCACGGGCGTGGTCTACCGCATAGAGGGCAGCAAGGCCGTACCCTGGGTCATCCTGCCCGACGGAGATGGCTCCGTCTCCAAAGGTCAGCGGCGTCAGGGGTCACCTGTGTATGGTTCCCTCCTCTCCTCTGAGAACTTCTCCCCCTCACTCTACCTCTCTCCTTTTTGTAATCTATCAGTTCATTAATTGATTAACTATGCATGGAGACAGCTTTGCATCTGAGTTTTAAGGAAGAACGTTGAAAAACGGGCTGCCTGCATTTCCCATGATGCCCCAGTGAGGAGGAGCATGACCTCTTTCCCTCCCTCCCAGGGTTCAAAGCGGAGTGGCTGGCGGTGAAGGACGAGCACCTGTACGTGGGCGGGCTCGGGAAGGAGTGGACCACCACCACGGGGGAGTTCGTCAACGACAACCCGGAGTGGGTGAAGGTGGTGGGTTTCCGTGGCGACGTGAGGCACGAGAACTGGGTGCCGCAGTACACCTCCCTGCGAGACGCGGCCGGGATCGAGCCCCCCGGTGAGGCCCGGGCCGAGGGTCCGCCCCCGCCCTTTCCCCTGCGCGCTCTCCCTCTCCCCTTCTCAGCTCTGGATCCTTCCCTCACTTCCATGTGTGTTCCCACCCTTCTTTTCTCTCTCCTTCTTTTCCCTCATGTTTTTTGTCCTTTCTCTGCTGCTCTTTTTTCATCACGCTCTCTCTTCCTCAGCCCAGTCTCCCCTACTCTTTCACTTCACTCTCTTTCCACATTGCCTTTTTTCATTCACTACATCCAAAGCGACTGTACAAAAGTACATATCATGGTCATTGGACAACCACAAAACACAAAAGGTTCAATAAGGTACAAATTCGCATGGGTTCAAAGTACATACAGTCATTCCCTCATTCTCCCTCTCATTTACTCCTCTCTCCCTCTCTCTCTCCCCCTCTCTCTCCAGGTTATCTGATCCACGAGTCGGCCGCCTGGAGTGACACTCTGCAGCGCTGGTTCTTCCTCCCGCGCCGCGCCAGCTCCGAGCGCTACGACGAGACGGCGGACGAGCGCCGCGGCACCAACCTGGTGCTCAGCTGCTCGCCCAGCTTCCGCGACATCACCGCCAGCCGGGTCGGCCCGCTGGACCCCACCCACGGCTTCTCCTCCTTCAAGTTCGTCCCCGACACCGACGACCAGATCGTCCTGGCCCTCAAGTCCGAGGAGGACGCGGGCAGGATCGCCACCTACATCCTGGCCTTCACGCTGGACGGGCGCGTCCTCCTCCCCGAGACCAAGATCGGGGACGTCAAGTACGAGGGGCTGGAGTTCATCTAGAGGGACGGGGGACGGCTGTCTCCGGGGCGCCATCTTCAGTCTCGTTTTGCTTCCACGGCGTGACACCATCTTGTGACATCACCCCCCCCCCCCCCCCGCAGCCTGCTCTCTGTGAGGAGGGGAGATGGCTCCACCCCTCTCAACCCCCCAGTCTACAGTTGTCCTCTTGCACAGCCGGGTTCTGCGGTCTCTCATTGCACTGTTTAAAAAAAATAATTTAAAAAACTCTCTGCTGACGAATGTAAAAAGAACAAAACATAATGAATAACTGGCCAGCCAGTCTGAAGGAAGTACTGTGCCTCCAAACTAACACACTGAACACCAGTCAGATGGACCCATAAAACTATCATGTACTGTACTTTCAGAAACTACGAATAGACTATCAATTGCTAGCTGTTTCTGTGTCATTTAATGTTGTTTTTATTTTATTTTATTCATACCAGATACATCTCCTCATGATTTAAATGTGAAGTGTTTTTGGGTTTGGTGGTTTATTTTCCAGTAAAAAATTATTTGTAAAAAGTTTGCAAGTGTTGACGAGTCTCGCTGAACCATTGCACTTCTCTCCTTGTATACACGGAAAACCCCCGAGTCATCAAATGAAGACAGTCATGATAAAACAGTACGATTAATGCTGCTTGCGCTATCTCTGTAAGCATGTCACACTGGGTTGGCCTTTGTAGCCGTGACACCAACTTGTTCCCCAACGTCGGCTTTCCAGCAATACAAAACACTAACACTGCAAGCCTTCGTTTTACACAATGCTGATCCAATCGGATGTTTTGCAGCTGAGCATTGTCTCTTTATCAAACCTGCTGACTCCCTGTCAGCACACTAAACAGTCTGCTTTCTTTTGGAGGTCTGATAAGGAGTGCGTGGCCTCCATTATGCAATAAAAATGTGTGTGTGTGTGTGTGTCTACAAAGAAGGGATGACCACTTCTGTTCCACACAGAATGAATAATGCTCGATTATCATTAAGAAACTTAAATCAGTAAATCCATTATCTGGCCTCAAATCAACAGATAATATGGAAGTAGTAACCTCCATATCTGTTATATTATGTGTTATGACTATTTTATCTATTTTTAAGGGCAGCGAAATCACGGAATAAACCGGTAATGAAGGAACGGGCTGAATTATGTATTGTGTAGGTGTATTCTTGTGTAATGACGATCAAGTTCTGACGTGATTCAAAAAGAGATAATATCAAGTTTTTGCAGGTCAGCATGACACACGATGAAAGGCGAAAAATATGGGATTTCAACAAAAACGAAACTTAAACCGCGGCTTTATCCAGAAACAGGACATTGGAAGAAAGAAAAAGTTTCACAGCCCTGCATAAAAAGGGTTACCAAACAGAAACGACTTCAGTGTCTCGAGGATTGCGACCCTCTTCGTTGACCACAGAGGTGAGATATTACTTCGCTTGCACAGTTCGAATAAAAATGGAAGTATCTTCATTTTGCACGGGTTTTTACAGCAGCCACGTGCTAGACTGAGAAGCACTGTATGAGACGGTGACACGTGAGCTTTTTGCGGCAAATCTATATTATATGGTCTGATGCTGGGTTTTTTTTTTTTTTGGGAAAACGATTGCAACCTCTGAATAGCATTTAATGTCAACTGAAGAATGATGTATCCTTTTAATAATAATAGCCTTTTATGTAGTACCTTTCATACTTTAAAATGCAGTTCAAAGTGCTTTCTAAAGATAGTGAAATAAACTATTATAAAGTAAAACATAGTATGCACTGAATGACCAAAGATATATAAAAACAAGGTTAAAAACATAAATATAAAAGTATATATTTTATTAAAATGGTAAAAACCAACGAGTAAACAAAAAACGTTTTAAATGAGAAAAATCTTGTTGAAGGTAAGATTTAAAAAAAAAAAAAAAAAGCCTTGAACGTTTTCTTAAACCTGTAGGCTACAGCAGTTGCCTGACTTCTAAGGTTGCAATATGTCAGAGATAGCTCTGCACACATGAAGAATACATATTGCACATTCAAATCCTAGGAATTTAAATAAGTCGGATCGGCCAATGCTTCAATTTTAAGTAGCCTAAAATGCTGTGTGACAAACAGACTCTTTTACGAGGTCACATTCTTAAAATCAATTCGATTATTATAAATGATGTGTAATCATAAAGGTTCTATTGGCAGTGTGGTCACCTGGTCACTGAAACTAAACTTATTTTGTGAAAAATGAAGAGTTCAATGACAGAGCAAAGGGCAGATGACCAACCGCCATTATACCAGAATAATTTAAAGTACAAGGTTGTGTTAGAACTTGACCGCATGTTTTCAACAGCCTTAGTTGATCAAGGTATTGGCTGTCTAAAACCAGTGTGCACAGTGGCTCCTCAGTACTGAATTTGAAAACCACCGGTCTGGTGGCTGTTCTGGAACTGAGCTGCAGTAGAGGATCATCATCACAGATGTCTCCTTTAGTTAATTGTGTGAGGTTTTAAATTGGTGATGGTGGGTTTGTAAATGTTGCGTTTTCACCTATTTGAATTGTTTGTGTCCCACAGTCAGGGCCTAGGTCATGAGTGTCTCTCCTGCAAGGATTTTCACTGTACTTGGGTTCGGGTGGTTTGACACAATGCAAAAAAAAAAAAAAAAAAAAAGAAATTACACAAAATCGCCTTACAATAAACAACAAGATTCGTTTCCCTTTGGCTTCTCGACAGTTTCCCCCCTGAAGGCTTCGGAAAATGCTGACTCTTGGAATCGCTTCCCTTTCGTGGCTGATGATGATGTCCGTCCGTCTGTCTGCGGGTAAGTTCCGGAGGACGCTCGACGCCTATCCTCGCGTTTGCACTTTTTTCCCCACGGGGAGCATTTCCACTGTTATAATTTATGAGCGGTGCGCGCATATAATAACAGCTTCTGCTAATTTCATTGGAATAATTAACGGTTGAAACAGTTATATCTACTACAGTTTCCTTTTTTAACCACCCTCAAACCACAGTAGCCACAAAAAAAACAAATTTTCTGCACTGAGAGCACGTGATGCAAACAGGGACTGGGGATTCATTTTCGCACTAAACAGCTGGAATGGCCTGATGGCGCTTGTTTCTGCAAGTCTGGTCAGGACTTATGCCTGCTGAGCTTATTTGGTCAGTGCAGAACTCACGTTATGCTTAAGTTGCAGAAATACCGGATAAATGTGTGCACGCGTGCATTAAAAATTACAATAATTTTCTTTATAAAAAGGCTACATAAATGGGAACATTTTCATGTAGATGTGTATACACCACTTTTTACACAAGTATTCACATTTAACAAGTTGCTGAATATTGAAAGTACGTATGAACATAGAAAATGCTCCTTTTTAAAGAAATAAAACAAGGATAATTAAACAAATGCAAATTCAGAAGGAATAATGCTCACCTTCTTATCAAATCATTTCAAGGCATTTCTTTCGAAGTCACCCGCGAAGAGCAGATAAAAGTTCTCTCAAAATGAAAGTATGTTGGCTGGTGCAGTCTGCTGATGGTGCAAGCTTTACCACACCCCCAGGTGTGTGTGTGTGTGTGTGTGGGGGTGTGGGGGGGAAGAACCATTCTGACGACCCGCCCTTCCTCCTTCCTTCCAGCGGCTCGGGAGGGGGACTTACGGCTGGTGGGGGGCAGGCGGTCCTCGGAGGGCCGGGTGGAGGTGTACCACGGGGGGCAGTGGGGGACTGTGTGCGATGACGGCTGGGACATGACCGAGGCGCAGGTGGTGTGTCGCCAGCTCCGTTTCCCCGGTGCTCAGTCCGCCGTCACAGGAGGGACCTACGGGCCAGGTGAGCAACCGGAGTGACTGATCCCCATTCCTGCCGGCCCTGACTCTCAATGCTGCATCTATCTTCTGTGTGTACCAATCCCCATTCCTCCTGCCCCTGTCAATGCTGCATCTATCTACTCCTGTGTGTACCAATCCCCATTCCTCCTGCCCCTGTCAATGCTGCATCTATCTACTCCTGTGTGTACCAATCCCCATTCCTCCTGCCCCTGTCAATGCTGCATCTATCTTCTGTGTGTACCAATCCCCATTCCTCCTGGCCCTGTCAATGCTGCATCTATCTTCTGTGTGTACCAATCCCCATTCCTCCTGGCCCTGTCAATGCTGCATCTATCTTCTGTGTGTACCAATCCCCATTCCTCCTGGCCCTGTCAATGCTGCATCTATCTTCTGTGTGTACCAATCCCCATTCCTCCTGGCCCTGTCAATGCTGCATCTATCTTCTGTGTGTACCAATCCCCATTCCTCCTGGCCCTGTCAATGCTGCATCTATCTACTCCTGTGTGTACCAATCCCCATTCCTCCTGCCCCTGTCAATGCTGCATCTATCTACTCCTGTGTGTACCAATCCCCATTCCTCCTGCCCCTGTCAATGCTGCATCTATCTACTCCTGTGTGTACCAATCCCCATTCCTCCTGCCCCTGTCAATGCTGCATCTATCTACTCCTGTGTGTACCAATCCCCATTCCTCCTGCCCCTGTCGATGCTGAATCTATCTACTGTGTGCACCAATCCCCATTCCTCCTGGCCCTGACTGTCTGTGCTGCATGTATCCACTGTGTGTATCCGTTCTCATTCCTCTGGGCCCTGACTGTCAGTGCTGTGTCTGTGCCTGCTCTTCTCAGGGTCTGGCCAGATTTGGCTGGATGACCTGGACTGCAAGGGAACAGAGCCCTCCCTGTCCAGCTGCCCCTTTAAAGGCTGGGGCACTACAGACTGCACACACGCAGAGGACGCGGGCGTCATCTGTGAGAAAAGTAAGATTTTTCTACCCGCGCCTGTGAACACTGCACAAAGGGACCACTAGGGCAGAGAGAGAGACTGTGAGTGATTTCAAACTGTGAATGATTTCAACGTCTTGAGTGTGAAACGTGGCGCATCTCCCACAGAGGTGGCCGTGAAGGATGACCGCCTGTTCCCCCTGGACCACAGCCTGAGCCTTTCGGGGGAACTGGGGGCGCTGTTCGACAGCAAGCGGGACTGCGACCTCACCGTCGTGGTGCTGAGCCCCGAGGAAGAAGTTGGAGAGAACACTTCCTGCGTCCACAGCCTGGTTCTGTCCCTCAGCACTGAGCCCTCCTTCTCCCTCCAGGCCCTCCAGGCTGGAAACCTCACCATCAACGTTAGCCAGGACTGCCGCAGCTACGTCTCGCAGTTCCTCAGGTCAGGTGACCCCGCCGGCCGCCATCCAGTCAGTCGCTGTTTCTCACATAAAGTCGATGGAATAGTGTTTTTGTTTTTTTCTGGCCTATTTATGACCGTTATATAGTGCACATCAGTCAGATTAGTATACATTTGCACACTCACACACAAAAGCTGAAAAAGATTTCAGAATGCATATTGAACTACACACCTTGGGATGGAAATGTGTGGTACACGTTGGAAATGCTGCCCGACATATTGGTCTGCTTTAGTGTTATACAATAGTGAAATAAAAACAGGACTGATTAAATTAAGCTGTTAACAGTCCTTTATTTTTTTACTTTTTAAAAGTCCTAGTTACAACCAGCATGCTTTATATTATATTTGTGTTATAAGGTGAAAAGTGGCTGTGAGATACACTGGTAAAAGTATAATCTTTAAAAAAATAATAAAAATCAAGGCAAACCTGGACACTCACTCATTCACCCTCACTTCATTCCTCACTTTAAAAAAAAAAGTTGTTTTCCAGTGGGCTATGTCACCCGTGCCCATGATCCTGTCACAAAGCCTGGAAGTTCATTGGACAACCTAAGAGTATTAGAATTGCACAAGCACAAAAACATAAAAACAGTGCTTATTTATTATTATTAATAGTAACAATAATAATAATAATAATACTGAAAAGAGATCTTATTTAATGATACTCAAAAAGGCTTTGGATCGGCTTGTAATCCACAGTCCACTGTGCTGACTCTTACATTTGTCCATTTGGCAAAGCAACTTCCAAGGTGAGTACGGCAGACAACACCACACCGCCTAAATATCCAGAATAGCTGGAAGAGCCAGACTTACCAGGACGGTAGGTGACATGCAGCTAATCCACCGTACTAATTTGCATGGTCTCACCCTGGGCTTCCAGGTACCTGTACACCCGCGAGATCGACATCTCGGCCTCGTCCGCCCAGTGCTTGCACAAGCTGGCCTCCGATTTCGGGATGAAGCGCCTGCAGGAGGATGCGGGCCGGCTTTTTGGCCTCCTGCTCCCATGGGACAGCACCTTCCACACCCAGGCGTCTCTGTACAAGTACTCGGTCCAGACGGGCGACCTGGCCCTGCAGGAGACCTGCCTCCAGTACCTGGCCTGGAACTGCGAGGCGCTGGTCTCCTCCCCGGCCTGGCCCACGCTGTCCCGGGACGCCCTGGAGGCCCTCCTGTCCCGGTCGGATTTGGCGGTGCCGGACGAGGCCTTCCTGCTGCGGGCGCTGGAGAGCTGGGTGCGGGACGGGCGCGGCTCCCCGGGGCTGGGGGACGAGGCCGCCCTCCTGCGTCTCATCCGCTTCCCCATGATCCCGCCGGCAGAGCTCTACGACCTCCCGTTCACCTCCGACCTCTACGGCCGCCACGGGGAGCTGGTCCGCTCGGGGATGCTGCGGGGGTTCCAGTTCCACGCCCTCTCGCTGGCCCAGCTCAGGAAACGCCTGAACGACAGCGACGACGAGTACCTCCCCCGAATCTACACCGCCAACCCCTGGAGCCTGGACGTCAACTCCACCGCCGTCTCCAGAGGTAGCCGCCAAGAGAGACGCTACAACTCCAGGAATCCCTACGGGGGATACAACTACGAGAGTTACGAGACAGTGTACTATAGCATAGACCACACCTTCTCCACGCCGGTCCACACCAGCGCGGTTCTCCGGGACAAAAAGGTCAGCTGGGCCGCCAACGTCTTTAAGACCCAGGAGGAGTGCTCCAGCAGCACGGTGCAGTGCGAGACCGTGCCGGCAGTCAGGCTGAGGAGCCAGAGCAGCCTGAGCGACTACCAGAGCTCCATCCGCTTCACCAACCGCCTCCTGGTAACCTGCGGCAACAGCAGCGGCGGCGAAGGGGGCTACGTCTTCCATGTCCGGGACTTCAAGGACAACCTGGCCCTCATCCCCACCAACAATCACACGGGCCAGGCCTACCCCTGCTACGAGGACTCGTACATCTACCGCTTTGTGGTGCGCCCCGAGTACATTTGACCCGCCCCCCCCCCCCACCCCACCCCGCCTTTTCCACCATCACCTGATCAGCAGCCAGTGGCATCCAAATCATTTTATTATGTTTACGTACTAGCGTTTCATTAATAGCTTTCGATTTCTGAATCAGTAGTGCGAAAGTAGTAGTTGTAAATTTTTTCTGTGATCTCCCCCAGTATGTACAATTTCGGGTCGGTATTCACTGGAATTTTCCAAGATTTCATCCAAATTTATGCGAGTGGATAAAAAATGTTAAATAAACATTTTTTTTTGTCATTTGAATTTTGATGTCTTATTCCTGTATGCTTATTCATGCATTTTTTTTTGTCATTGACTTAGCCTCAAGTCTGTACATTTTGTTTCAGTAATGAGATTATTTTCTTGCACTGGCCCAAGATGACATATGGTGGAGCACATAGCATGTAGATAATGCTAATAGCACTTTTGCTCCCTTTTTTAAACCTATTTTTGGAGAATTTTTGGCACGGCTGATCTACCTGGTGAGTATGCACTTACTCATTCTAGTAAATGTTTGGTTACTTCTTTTTTTGCATAGTGTCCATTTATACAGCTGGAAATGATTAAAAAAATAAGATAAAGATTGACAAGAAACATAGGTTAATAACCTTACTCAAGGCAGCATCCAACCTGGGTATCAAACTTACAACCTTTCCATTACAAGGCCAGATATTAAGCCATTAATGCCTTATAGGTGTTGCACTCATTCACTAACTGATCTGGGAATGCTATTAGGCAGGTCTGCCACTATTGCTCACATATACTACTCAAGTGGATGCACTTACGTGCTGTTTCATTTCACGTTCCTTGGGTTAAGAACATCTGTTAAATGACTAATGTAATGCACCGTTTATGTGGTGTTTTTGAGCAGCTAATTCCGCTAGTGATTCGCCAGCCACTAGAGGGCACTTACCACCTTGATCTCCAGCATGAAGGAAACATCAAACGTGTCTATGGTCTTTAACAGATGAGGCGAGCAATGAAGTGAAGTCTGAGCTTAGGGCAGGTGGAGAGTTTTAAAATGGGTGTGAGATGTGAATGTTCAATACTGGGGACAGGGTGTCAAAGGAAAATCACAGTGAAGCCAGAATTGGACATCTGTCGCCATGACAGCAGCCTCATTGTCTGTTTTTAGCTGGTGTATTTTCCACTTAAGTTTGATTTGAAAGCAACAAAATGGTATATCAGTGTTATAGCTGGGTACAGAACAGGTTACCACAGCGGCAAGGGATCTTGAGTAGCAGCCAACGCAAACAGCAAGGTGACACGTAATGACCAGAAATCACTCATTTTAATAACTGACTAAAAGATATATGCGATTCGCACACGCCGAGGATCATATGAATTTGTCACAGAGTTACAGAGGCCCAAGGTCAGAGATCATGCATAAAAGTATTTGCTCATTTTACTAGGGACATTCATTCTAATTCATATTTTGGGACACATTATACATCAATGTGTAGTTCCACAATCGTCCAGCAGATGTCTCTATGATACAACTCACAGTGGCGGGTAGGCACACCGCCAACATCTGAGGGGCAAAACTGCAAGACAGCATGAAAAGGGAATAAAGTTTCCACACTGAGGCAAATGGGGGTAAGCCTTACCCCCAAGTTACAAAGCCCTCATGTTTCAAATACAGTAATCTGTCACAGTGTGCCAAGTGGCTCCCCATGGGAACCGAAGTAAAAAAGTGAAGCTGTAAGTAATTACCGGTTTTTATAGCTGAACATGACTTGCTCTTGTCTATTGTTATTTGTTTCTTTTGTGCAGTGTCATTATCTTCCCCACTGAGGGGAATTCCCAAGAGGAACACTGGAATATTCTCATGAAAACTACACATAGTTACAAAAGACAAGTTATTTCAGTCCAACATTAATTTATGAGAGATTTATTCATTAATTTATGGGTAAAGGCAATTACATTACATTACATTCATTTGGCAGACGCTTTTATCCAAAGCGACGTACAAGAAGTGCATTTTCATGATTTCACAATTGTTGCTTGAAGATCACTGTTCTGCAGTCCAGGGGGGTATTTCATGAACCAGGATTTCTGAATTAGCTAGATAACTGTGCTAAACCTGGAATAGATAATTTTACTTCATTCCATAATGAGGGGTCTTTGTTTTACTCAACTCAGTTATCCAGATAACTCAGTTATCATTCTTTGTGAATTAGGGCCCTGTTTACTTGGGTTTGAATTGGGTGCTGATTTTAAGAGGGTGGTAGACCCATGCTTTAAGATGAACCTCCAAGGCTGTTGGAAATACAGTACATGCTAACTACATGCTAAGTACTTAGTAGCCTTCGTTAACCTTAACAGAACTCATGCTAATATGTGCAATTGTTTGTTTCTGCATATACAAGTAAAAACCTTCCCTTGGTTTTTTAAAATTAACTTAACAGAAGAGCATGTGCAATGCCATGAAAAAAGTATTTGCCCCCTTCCGGATTTCCTCCGTTATTGCATATTTGTCTGTTATTGCATATGTGTCATACTGAATTGTTTCAGGTCTTTAGACAAAATGTAATATTATAGACTAAGGGAATCTGAACAAACATGAAACACATTTAAAATAAAAAAAATAAAAATTATTTCATGAAAAAAGTTCAAACATTCTTATAAAAACGTAATTTCCCCTTAAAAGTAATATCAGCCTTTCACATTGTGAAGGAATATTATCCCACTGATCCTCGCAGAATTTCTTTGCAGACAAATCAGTAGGATATTGAGCGTGAACTGCTTGTTTCAGGTCCCACCACACCATCTCTATTGGTTCAAGGCGGACTTTGACTGGGCCACTCCAGAACTTTGTTTCTTTTCAGCCTTTTAGACTTGCTTTTTGTGTTTTTGGACCATTGTCTTTCTGCATAACCCAATTGCTCTTCAGCTTCAGCTCACAGACATATAAAACCAGACATTCTCCTTGAGACTTGTCTGCACAGAGCAGAAATCTTCACAGGGCTGGTTCCTTCAATAATAGGAAAACGTCCAGGTCCGGAGGCAGCAAAACAACATCACACTACCACCACCACGTTTGACTGCTGCTATGGTGTTCTTACTGTGAAATGGCGCTACGCTAGACATAATGGAACCCACGTCATTCACAAAGTTCCACTTTTGACTCAAATGGCCATTCAACATTATCCCAAAAAGCTCAGGCATCATCCAGGTGCTTTTTTGCAAATGTGAGAAAAGCACTGATGTTTCTCTTGGTTAGCAGTAATTTCCAACTGGCTACACGCCGATGAATCTCATTTTTGCCCGGTCTCTTTCTTACTGTGGAATCATGAACACTGACCTTAGCTGTGGCTAAAGAGGCCTGCTGTTCTTTGAATGTTCTTCGGGGATCTTTCGTGAATTCCTGGATGAGTTTCACAACAGCCTTGAAGACATTTTGGCAGGCTGGCCACTCCTGGGTAGATTCACGACTGTTCCCAGTGTTCTCAATTTGGAGATAATAGCTCTCACTGTGGTTCGGCGGAGTCCCAGAGCCCAAGAAATGCTTTTGTAATCCTATCCAGACTGATCTTTTTCAACAACTTTTTTCTCATCTCTTCTGGAATTTCCTTTGATCATGGCGCATAGTATGCTTGTAGAAACCTTTGTGGTGACACCTTCATTCTGATGGCAAGATTCGATATGAGTGAGATTTTGATTCAACAGGGCTGGCAGCAGTAAAGCTTGGCAATGTTCAGCTGAATCTAATTATCAATTAAATTTGATTAATTGGTTGATTGAGTAATCACTTTTTCACATGGGTGATATGGCCGTTGATAGCTTTTTTCATTAAATAAATGAAATAATAATTTTAAAAATGTGTTTGTGTTCACTCACTTTCCCTTTGTCTAATATTACAGTTTGTCTAAAGATCTGAAACCATTCAGTATGGCAAATATACAATAATGGAGGAAATCAAGAAGGAGGCAAATAAATTTTCATTGTCCTGTATTCCGTTTCAAATCGCCATGATGAGGGCTTTGGTGATTTAACTGAACTGAAAAAGGGGAAATTGCCAGCGTTTTGACTTCCCTGGCTAATGGTAATGCACCAAAAATTACTAAATTGCATAACTGTATTCAACATAATTCTTACTGCAACTAATGTTTAGCAAGAGGTCTGGGGCATCAGTGTCAGGACAGTGCTATGTGTCACCTTGGGGTCATTAAGTGAAGCCCTTCTGACTGTAAAACACGTTACAAAATGAGATGAGCTGATACACTTGCGTATGAGTTATAACTGCCGTAAGAGGATGAGTTTAACAGGAAGCTCTGTCTCCGTGCTCTGTGACTTAGAGCTACAGTTCACGGATAAAGTTAACTGGAAGGTCTGTCACTATGTTCTGTGAGTTAATGCTTCAGCAAGAGGATGAGGTTACTATGCAGGATTTTTAGCCTTCCAGTGGTCCTCTGTTCACATTCAAAAAAAGTCTTCTACATCGTCCTCAACCCTGCCCACCGATCCCCGTTTATAATTTATTTCTGTTTTTATAAGTCTTTATTTTGTATTTCTGCTTTATGATTACTGTCGCCATTAAAGAAAAGCAATTCCAAGGTTGACTCTAAACGACCCCTGTCGGTTTGTCATTTCACTTCGCTGTACTTGTGCTTCTTCACCTCCAGAATTGCAGTAGCTCGCTAAATGCAAAGGCTCCTCTTAAAACTGATCCCAACCCAAGATAGTAAAATCAACCAATTGGCCAGCTCGGTCACCATTTCAAACCCAAATGTCAGGTACGGTTATGAAAGTACTGTACTAATGTGGAACCATGTGTAAGTCGAAATATACCTGAAGTGGTCGTATACTCCACTCCTGGGAGCTTACTGTGTATGCTAGTTTTTGCAACAGGCAATGTATTCATCACTTAACAAGATATCCACAATTAACGATAAATTGTGGAAAAAGTGTTTGAGTTCTAAGATAAGTTTGTGCTTTCACATATCCCAGCATAATGCAGGGTTGGCTCATTGCCCTTTGCCTTGTCATCGAACCCTTCATTCTTCAATGACCATTTGACCCTACTGCCATATTTATTTGACGACATTTATAATTACATTTAAAAAAATATAAATGTAAAAAAATGTAACCTCTTTCTCATAACCCCATATTACAGAAAATTAAAGCATTGATTGATATGACTGATTAAAATTCCTGGCATGTGAAAACAGAATATTTATTCTTAATGGCATGCAGTGCTATTTCTAATATAATGTGTCCCCCTTAAGAGGGTAAATCATCCTTCAGTAGACATAAATGTCTAATTAAGAACAATCAACAGCTTGTTACTATTCACAGGTCATGCTTATGGTTGGAATGAAAACCAACGTTGGATCCCCAGAAATTAGTTTGAAAACCCCCTGTACTACAGTATGTTTAGCCGTACTTTAAGCAGGGGTCTGCAACCCTAGTCCTGGACAGTCAATGGCTCTGCTGGCTTTCATTGCTACTCTGCACTTAATGAATCAATTAGAGCAACTGATTGCACAATTAATTCACTTCATCTGGCTACCTGGGCCTTAATTGAGTGCTGATTTTATGTAGAAAACAAGAACCAGCAGATATTATATTCAGGTCCTGAGTTGGACCTGAATATAATATAATATGTAGATTTTTTTTGTTTTTATATTCTTCAGGAAATAGGACATAGTTGTGGTGTGATTTTCTGGGAACCCATTTCCCTGTGTTAAACCCTAATAGGGACACTATGTACTTGGCTAATGTATGTGTGTGTGTGTGTGTGTGTGCATTCATTCATGTGTGCATTCGGAGAAAGCGAGAGAGAGAGAGAGAGAGAGAAAGAGGGGGAGAGAGAGATCAAAGAGCTGTTGGTAAAGAACTATGAAAGAAGCATGTGGGTGATGTACCGGGAAATAATCTGCAAGACATATAATTCCAGGGTCTATTATTGCAGTCCTGCTGCTCCAGCATACCATTGCTACAGGCACACAGGAGCCCACCCTACAGAGCTTGCGGGGACGACGTGTGAGATGTGTGAGAGCAGCACCTCACCGCACCAGGATGAGTCCAGCACGCCCCTGTGTTTGGCCCCAAAGTCTGTGGAAATCACCAACAGCTGTCATGCCCCCAGCACTCTGTTTTTTTTAGGTGACGACAGTGACCTAGGTCAGTGGTGAGTAGCCCCAGGGTGTCTCTGGCGGCCTCCCCATTAGTGAGAAGGGTGGGCAGCTGGGAGATTGGGAGGTCCAAATTGATATGAAGGAGTACAGTCAGACAGAAATTGCACAGAAGCGAGTTTTCGGGTCAAACTAACCGTACTCAGCCGCATCCTGTCCGCTGGCTCTCACTAAGAAATGACGAACCCCAGCATGGAGAAAGCCACGATGTACATACCAAAGCGTAACAGATTTCAGCTGAAGACAAGTCACTTCTGATTTACTCATACCAGGCGGTGAACTTGCAAACCTCGAGGTGGTTTCATCCACTTTGCCGTGCGAAGCCCTCGCGCGCCGTCATCGACGAGGTCCGAGGGATCCTGAGCTTGGTCTCGCAGAGTATGGGCCTGAGGTTAATGAATAAACACCTGTTTTATGTGGCCTGAAATTTAAAAAAAAAGACAGACGGACACAGTTTGCCTAATGTAATGTTAGACGAAGGGCAACTGAGTAAGCACATCAGTCACGCAGAATACCAGCGCTCATCCATTATTCTTTTCCTGATACAGACGCAAGTATGTGGCAAACATTTGACAAACCATTGGTGTTGCAATTTAACTTCACAATCAATTTTCAGGAAGATCAACTTCCCCTAAATCATGAAGAAAATATACCATCAGGGTTGCAATATCACAGTTAGGCAACTAGCCTTCTACTGAAATGGTAGATTCAAGTCCCTACTGGGGTGCTGCCGGGGTCCCCTTGAGCAAAGTACGTCACCTAAGCTGCTTGCGTAAATGTCCAACTGTAAAAATAGATTGTACTTAAAATTTCCACTGATTAAGAATGTTATGTCTGCTATACGCCCAAATGTGACTCGTGAAATGAAATACGAACTCACAAGTAAAGCAAAGTACGTCATCCCACCCTAGGTCTGATAAGGACAGTGCATCGGCCAAATTGTCTTTAACTTTTGGTCACATCCTGTGGTTCCTGTGGTCAGGCTGATATAAAGAATAAACAACGTAAAAAACAAAAGTTCTCCTAGCCAAACCCCAACTTCCTCTGAGCTGGGTTTCATCTCGTTAGGACGTGCAGCATGACTGCTCTGTTTTAAAACGCTGCTGTTGTCTCGGTCTTAGCCCTCGTCCTTTCAGCGCCTCATTCCAAAAAATTACTGCCGTGTCAGGGCCGTTTTTAGATTTTAATTTCTCAAAACTCTTGATTAGGCAGCACGACCTAACGTTAATAGTCTGTGGCAGAATATTCAGTCTAGTGCTGGGGGTTGGGGGTTCCAATCCAGAGCTCAGACAGGCCCACATAAAGCTTGCTCACCCTCGCATTTAATTAAAATGTAATCATGGACTGTTTATGTCTATTTACAGCAAAGGAGGACGAGGAGTTCACCAAGGTAACATGACTCTGGCAGGGGGTGAGAAAGGGGACTGGTCAGACCTCCATCAGAGGAGGGGGGGGGTGGCTAGCTGGTGTGTGAGTGGGGTGTCGCCTCTCCGCTCAGTTTTCCAGTGCCCTCCCCATCATGTTCTAACTTACACCCGCACCGCTGTTTGATCTCTCTGGGTTGGGAGGTGGAGCTGGAGTGTGCTAGCTGGCTGGCCCCAGCTTCTGGGTGTTTGTTTTGCATTTGGGCTTGATTTGGTCACGATGGTCAGGTAGCCTGAGGGAGTTGTGGTGGGGAGGGGGGAGACTGGCGTCGTGTGGGAAAGGCAGACAGGGATGGCGCCAAAGGTTGAGGTGCGTGGGCCCCAGCTGGTATGTCCCATCCAGTAGGCCGGGCAAAAATGGAAACGTCATGGAAGCCACAAGGGTTGATTCCTGCACCCCCCCCCCCCCCCCACCCCCAGCTTTGATGGGACTGGGTGCTGAATGATGAGCCACAGGCTGACCCCCTATCCTTGAACACCCACCCCTGGCTGGGGCTCTGTCCAAATCTTACAAAAAGGTACTTGTGGCCTCAGGATAGAACTGCAGCATTTCCTGTATAACACCCAGCTGTTCATTCATCTTAGATCTTAGCTGTCTTCACCCTGCAAGAGAGACCGTGGGGTGGGTGGGATATCAAAAATACATAAAGAAACACGGCGAGGCATCATGACAGACAGATCTGTGGAATTTCATGGTGAGGAGTAGTTTTGAAGACATGGATCCATTACATTACATTACATTACAGGCATTTAGCAGACACTCTTATCCAGAGCGACTTACACAACTTTCACATAGCATTTTACATTGTATCCATTTATACAGCTGGATATATACTGAAGCAATTCCGGTTAAGTACCTTGCTCAAGGGTACAACGGCAGTGTCCTTACCTGGGAATCGAACCTGCGACCTTTCGGTTACAAGCCCAGTTCCTTACCCACTGTGCTACACTCCGTCCAATCCTTCATATGAATGACATGGATCCTTTCATCCTACCTAAAACCAGCCAGAAATCACGCTGGAGAGAGAGAGAGAGAGAGAGAGATGCCACTAACTTATTTCTTCAGGACTTGGAGCAAGAAAGCATAAGTGAGCACCCATACGTTCTACCAATCAAAGCCAAACCCTGACAGCATGGAATTTTTCACCTTGCACCTCACATGGGATCCTCCACATTTCATTCCCTCCACCCTCGCTTTCTCCCCATCCGTCAGGAGAGACTTACGCAGCAGCCGTGGAATGCCTCACCGGCGTGTTCTATCAGTGCTGCGAGATGAAAGAGGGGGTGGGTGCAATAACACTGACCGGTCACTTTGGGAATCTTGGAAAGCCCCCGGCAGACGCGGCTCCGGTCCAGACCGCCACATCAGTGAGCTGAGGGAAGGGAGGGCGGGGCACAGAGGAAGCTGAGGTGTTTGTGCGGGGGGGGGGGGGGGGGGGGGGGGGGGGGGGGGGGGGGGGGGGGGGGGGGGGGAAGCGGGCGGGCGGGCGGGTTGGCTCAGACATAGAGACCACGAGCACTGAAGCCTGCTGTGGTCACTGTACTCATGGTGGAATACTAGCCCAGAAAAAATCTGTTTCATCCTGGTGGTAGCATTTCCGTTTACGTGTTTTGATTTTATTTTTATACGCGCACACACGCACACACACACAGACACAAGGAACAGAGACATATATGTACACATGGGGAAGTGTTGATATGTGTACACACATGCTCACACATACACACACATATACACGCAACAAATACACACATACACTGCTAATATTCCCATAACCTCATAGCATGCTCAGTCAATTTCAGCCTGGGTCGATCTTATTTGCGGGACTGCCTGAAAGTGTAGATTAGCTCTCCATTAGGGTCTGAGCATTACTAAGGGAAATAGGTGCTAGGATAGCTTTTTTTGGAAGATTGGTGGTTGGAGGTAGGGAGGTTGAGTAATGGAGTGTTTGTTCATTCTGTGTCTGTGTTCTTTCAGCGGTATACTAGTGCTTATGGTCACATGGTTATTGAAGACAAAAGTAGATACTATGCAATGATGCAATATAATAAGCCCTGAAAGTAAAAACACCCCCCCCCCCACACACACACACACACACCCACACACAAACACACACATACACACATACACACATACAAAGCCAAGAAATTGGCCGGGACATTTGGAGTACCGTACATTTTTGAGGTGGAAGACATGTTGTTTGGGGAGTTAGCAGCAGTGCAGAGCACACACACCTTCACAATAGGACGTACTGTCAGAGGAACGACTGAAAAATATTTTTTTTAAATCGTGGAAAATAGCTCTCTCCCTTCTCTCTGCTTCTCCCTCGGCATAATTCACCATCTGTCCTCAGCGACTGGGGACCGCTGATGGCTGTGGAACTGCAGAGCTGCAAAATGTAAATTCCCTGGAAAAAGTTTGGAAATATTTACAGGGGAACCTGGAGGACCCACTGCTTTTGGCCAAGGATGATGTCAACGTTAGGAAGGAGGCACCCGCTGCAGATAAAAGCAATAAGATTTTTGAAGAAAATCGACTCCATCATATTCATTTTATTTATTTTTGCTCTGAAATGTTATTTTGCTTGGTGGTTTGCATCACATAGCTGGTGCTTTAAGATGTCCTTTTTCTATGGCTGGATATTTTTGCGAAAGGATTTCAGGCCTAGCTCAAGGGCACTGCTCAAACAACAAATCTTTTGCAAAAAAACGTGTTTATTTGACATTTTCACAAAAAGAACACACAATAAGGGGATGGGACTGAAAATCACCTATCCACTTTTTTTTGTCCCACAAGGGAGTTTATTGAGGGTGAACGCTCTGTCTTTCCCAATTTTCCTCTTGTCTGTTTTTCTGCTAACAATCTTGATAGTGACAGTGTCTCTATAAAAAAAACTGCTATACAACTAAATAAAATGAATTGAACTGAATTATAAGTAAGACTGATGCCAAAGGGTCACAGCATCAAACCAACAGCTTCAAGAGAAACAACCTGACCTATTGTGCAGGCTTTCCACTGATAACTGCAACACACTGAGGAAGTAAAATAATTGGACTTGATTAAATAACTGGACTGAAACATAGAACCTACTGTTTGCAGGACCAGCTCCCTATAGACACTGAGCCACACAGCTGTCCGGAGGATCATTTGTGGTCACCTACACTGCATCACTTTATATTGCCAGAGGAAAATAACATTAAATCAATATTATTCTGGAACACGAGGCCAGCTGAAAGAGACCGTGATAAGGATCTCACTTTAAGCCTAAACTCTGGATATGGCTGAGAATCAGTCCTGTAATCACAAATAGTCAAAACAGATCATCTGCATCGAAAAAAAGGAGAAAAAAGAATGAGCATCTATTGGAAGCATCGAACCAGATCACATTAATTCAATGTAATCATTTAATGCTTAAGCTGCAAAAATGCAAACAACGCAAATATATATCAGGTACATTTCATGCAAGCCAATCATGAGGAATCGCTGTCCAGAATTCATTGCCTAAATCCAACTGATTTAATCAAATTTCTTCTGTACTTATGCGTTTATGCGCAGCTGTTATTTGTATTGACACTTAAATGATGTTATGTACTGAGGTATTTTTCCAACGTAATGATGATGTGATGGCCTTTATTTATTCTGACCTGGCCAGAGACCGCCGTTGAAAATGAGCTCATTACCCAATTCTGGCACGTTTACATGAAGGTGAAAACGAATCAATGTTGATCAAAGTGAACTGCGCTTGTTAAATACATGGCTCAAATAAATAAATAAATAAATACATAAATAAATAATCTCGGTCTCTGCTAACAATACCCATCAACACTACAAATTAACTAAATGTAAAATAGTAAAATTGTTTTGTCCACTCATGAGCAAATAATTTACATTGTTCATATAATACTGTTTATCTCTCTATATGTGCCTACATGCCGTTTCTTTATTACGTCGCTTGTGAATTTATACAGGTAATCCAACAGGGGAGCTTCTCGGGGACAGGACTTTGTAAAAAGTTCTGAGGCAAATTAAATGTTATGTTATTGGTTGACTGGTCAATTGATTGACTGAAGCAGGTTGTCTTTCTCTCCCCCTTTTATTCATGCCTCATGCTTTCTGCATTCTCTCTTCTTTTCTCTGCTTCTGTGCCCTGTGATCCCCCCCCCCCCCCCCCCCCCCCCCCCCCCCCCCCCCCCCCCCCGTGTGCCCTGCTGAGTCTTAGTGGATCTCCATAGCTACTGAAGTGGCATGGTCAAATCAAAAAATCAAATCAGACCCTGTCTGCATTCAGTTTTTGCTGTAGACGCATACACAGACGTATTCGTTTACGTAGGCACATTCATTTACATTCCAGTATTTCACAATCACTCTTATGCAGAGCAACTTTCAAAGCTTTTCTTGCATCCGTTTATTTTCCTGAAGCAAAGGACACGACTTTGCTCAACGGCGCAACATCAGTGCCCCACCTATACAGTAAAATGTTTAGCGTTACATCAAGTCTTACAGAGTACATATGGTCCTATTCTGGTCCCAACCGCATTCATATGTAGCCTACTCTGCAAGAGGTTAATTAACACTGATCATTTTAGTGTGTAGGAATCAAACCTGCAACATCGGGATTACAATCGTAGTCCCCAAATGGGCTGGTCGGTGGCCCCTGAGTCCTATGAGAATTTGGTTGGAATTTCAGAAAGGGACACCGGGGATCTAATGCATTGCGCGTCTTACCACAGAGGGTAAAACGAGGGTCTGGGTCAAGTGTGCAAATAACACTCAAATATAAGAAATAACATAATACGTTATAAATGAAAGGTTTGCTTTCCACAAATACGAGTCACTCTTGTCAAAGCCACGGTGTTCGACAGCTATTTATTTTGAATAATTTTGGTAGGGTAAATTGTGTTGAGGGATCAATCGACGGACCGGACCGTGAGCGCCTGACCCAGGAATTATTTTATAGCCCATTTGGGCGGCTGACCCGAAACCGAAGAAAAGGCACCGGCCCAGTAGTCTACCTTGTAGACAAGAAATAGCCGTGGCAGACAGATGCGGAGCAGCGTAGCTCAGTGAACGGCAGGACCTTTCCCAATCGAGGGGAGGGGGTGGGGGGGGAGGGGGGGGAAGGGGTGGAGTTCTGACATACAGCCATAAAAACGGAGACACATCTGAGCAAAGAGACAACAGACCCTGGAAAGGTTGTGGCAAAAAGGGCACCGGAGACTCCAAGGCTCAAACATTAGCGCAGGTCTAAATTCAAACCTATTTTCAAGGTCCGTTCTGCTGGATTTCCGAAATAGAATTTGCCAGACAGCTCGACTCCGCCAACTCACGCAGGAGCGCAGCAACTTCGATCTTTTTTTTTTTTTTTTTTGCTCAGCGTTATTTTTTACAAAGCCACCGTGGCGTTATAGAGCAGAGGTTCACCTTTCCAAGCAAATCGCAATTATAGCTACATTAAAACGTGAATAGATTTTTAAAGAAGAACAACAGCAACAACAAGAAGAGAAACAAGGCGAAAATGACTTGCATAGTTAGTAGGCTGTTTGCCACTGTGACGGTGTTGCTTCTGTGGCGGGTGGAGGAGATCGCAGAAGCATGCAGCTGCTCCCCTGTGCACCCACAGCAGGCTTTTTGCAATGCAGATGTTGGTAAGCAAAACCTCTACGTTTTCAAACAGTTGAGACCTTTTTGTTACATCGTTAAATGTTATCACAACGGTAAGTTGTATTACTATGTGGGCTATCATCTCAGATAGCTGCGTGTTTTCCAACATTCAGGAGCCTGAATGATTTCACATTTTGCATGCCGGAGACGAAACCACGAAATAAATGACACAAATTACATTTCAGGAGTAGAAACTGAAAAAACGGAGAAAAAACAAACACTGCTTGGATTTCAATAAGAACAGGTCTTTGCGGATAAGCCTATCTGTAGGCTAAATATCATACCTTACTAATCAGATAAATTAACAGGTAACGATAGCCTACAGCAAGCCTACAACAGTTTATTTATTCTTAGGAAAGGAGCATCACCGCTGCGTTGTAATGTTGCCATACAGAAATCGGCATGGCCCAACATTCTGCTAGCTGTATTAAAGCCACCTGTATGCAATATCATCGTAGGAGAAGAGGTTGTGGCGATGCTGTAGCCTGTTCGTCGTTTAGGCTATTTACTCCAGAACACTACAGAAGGGGGGGAACGCGGTGTCAAAATATGAGACTACCCGACAAAATTTCCGCTGTAGCAGTAGTCTACACATTTAGGCTACTGCTACATGTGAGGCGGTGATCTCTGTGCTATGTGTGTCCGCTACTGCTAGTACTTCATGGCATCACGGATAAAGGCTATGACATGTTCTAGGAAGGCGCTTGGATGAGTCCCACTCTCTGTCGTAGCTACAGACTGTAGCTTGCAAGTCTACAGAAGACTCTAGAAAGTTTCCGAATCTATTTTCACACTGTCTCCGTTATCACAGAAGCCCAGCGCATACACATAGGCCGTAGTGCGTTTACGGATATGAATTAATGTCATGAATTGCATAAATATTATTCGTGCATTTTTTTTTTCATCTTGTATTTAGTAGGTGTTTTGTATTTTCTGGTCTTAGGAATGACTCTTTCGGGCCTGTGCTGCAGAGTGCACCACTGTAATTAGTTTGCATCCTAGTGGGCTGTTGTTGTTGCGAATTTCCCTCCCTCACGTGCTTCCTCATCCTTTCCTCACGTGCTCACTTTTAGATAAAATTTTATGAATGTTTGAAAAACAGTGCTGAATGTGATATGTATTAATATTAGGATTATTGCATATTATTACATTTATATTAATATGACATGCATAGTATATATTCAAATGGTAATTGTGGTAATTATATATTAATATTTATATAGCTAATATAAATCACCCGTAAATGTTTTACCTAAGCATATTTAATAATAAGTTTGTTAGGATACAATGCATTTGGACCTGTTGCTCTACATAATCTGATTCAATCACACAACCACTTGACTTACTGAATGTGGTTCAGTATTGTTAAGGCAGGGTTTCATTTTGTGTGTGTGTGTGTGCACGCATCCATACCACCCCTCCACATCATGCAGGAGGTAGAAGATGGCTGAGATTTGTTTATCAGTCTCATAGTCTGGCCCCGTAAAAATGTCCCAGTTTCTGGCTCTGCCCCCCTTCCTCTCCCTCCTTCCCTCTCTTTTGCAGCGTCAGGCAAACCCAACATCCTGTCGGTCTGTTTTCCTCTCTCTCTTGGTTTTCTTTCTTCTTTTTTTGGCCCTGAAGCACGGGTGTGGGACCCTGTCTCACTCCCTAGATACGCGCCCTCTTTAAAAATAGTTGGGGAGGGGGGGGGGAACTTGTAATAGCTTTAAAATTCCTATCCTATGCCCCCCCTCCCCCCAGACAAAGTTAAATTAACTCACAGGGGAAGATTAGCATGAAGGCGTTCCTTCACGGACATTCTGCATTCTAGTTTAAAACCTCTTCTCTCCTCGCTGCACAGATGCTGGGAACTTGCAAGCGCACCGGTCGGTTTTTACATGGTGAAGGGTTTCAGGTTTTTGTCCATCAGCAGTTGAGTTCAGTGAAAAAAGTGAGCAGGGGAATCTGAGGAGCTTAAAGGCAGGGGAAAGTTGGACAGTGAACAGTAAGTCTGTGTTCCTTCATCCCCCAGCGTTTGAGAACTCTGAGCAAGATAGCCCCCATCTGATCAAGCCACATCCGTGCGACGTCTCTGCTGTTTTTTATGGTTTATGACATCACAATAGCCATTTGGAAATCCTCAAGTTGGTTTGCTTGTCATCACATTGTGATGTCACAAACCATCCTTTCTGAGTAGAAGCCTTGTGAAAGTGGGCTTTGAACACTGGATTCATGGTCATTTCAGGTTCAAATCCCTGCTGGCTGAACAGACTGTACCCAGAGGCCATGAAAACCTCTGCCAGCATGAGCCATACAGCTGAGCCATAATCATTTTACAAGTTATGCATTTTTTACCATAAAACCCAAAATTCCAGCCATGAATTATCCATCATGGCATCAAGACCTGTATTACAGTTAAACATAGAAATGCTTTACAAAAGTCAGTCATAATACTTATTTGCCTGAATTAGTAATTAATTGAAGGCGAACCACTCCCTCTCAACCAACACCTATCTATCTATCTATCTATCTATCTATCTATCTATCTATCTATCTATCTATCTATCTATCTATCTATCTATCTATCTATCTATCTATCTATCTATCTATCTATCTATCTATCTATCTATCTATCTATCTATCTATCTATCTATCTATCTATCTATCTATCTATCTATCTATCTATCTATCTATCTATCTATCTATCTATCTATCTATCTATCTATCTATCTATCTATCTATCTATCTATCTATCTATCTATCTATCTATCTATCTATCTATCTATCTATCTATCTATCTATCTATCTATCTATCTATCCTTAATTTCTCTCTCCACTCTTCCTTTCTCTTTCTTCACACTTCTGTACTTCTTTCTCTGCTATCCTTTTCAGTTACTTTTCTCTCCTTTCTCTCAATTTCCCTCACTCTCTCTCACTATCTTCTATCCATCTTTCTCACTCTTCTGTCCCTTTCTCTCACTCTTCTGTCTTCTCTCTCTCCCTCTCTCTCTCTCTTTCTCTCTCTCTCTCACTCTCTCGATCTCTGTTTTCCCTTTCTGTCTGTTCTTTGTGGCTCAGATCGCTAACTGAGTTCTGAAAGTCTGGTCAGCCCTCCAGCAGAAAGGTCTGAAGTATCACAGGAATGCTGCGATGGGTCAGGCCCCGCCCTGTGTGGCTCCGCCCCCCTGTGCAGACTCCATTCAGCAGGACGGCGCTGAGTGGCCGAAGTTAATCCAGATGCTGACACAGCTGGAGCCGCACCTCTTGTTTTTTGGAACATATTTCCAGTGGGCCCATTGCTTGTCATTTAAAAAAAAAAAAACCTATTGTACTGAAGATTAAAGAGCTTGTTTTTCTGAGCTCAGCGATAAAGAGAATAGAGAAAGAAGAATGGGGGGAGGCTTTATAATAGAAATGAAGTGTTCATTAAACATGAATACTATTGAGGTTCGGAAAATGACCTGTATCCTTGTCAACTTCACTGAGTAAATGTATTACAGATATATACAGTATTTTACCCTACATATTGATCTCTGCTAATCAACTGTATGATAATAACTATGTATATTTATATAAATGAAATTAATCGTATAGTAATATCCCAGATTTGTGAATACTTTTGAATATGGTCTCTATGACAGTGACAGTTGGGTGTTTTCCCTGTGTCTTCATTCAGTTTCATTCAGAGCTGGCAGTTTTTGGGAGAGGTCTTAACTGTGGGGGTGGATAATACAGTAAGCAGTGGGGAGTCTGTGGGCTGATTGAACAGGCAGGGGTCCCGCATGGCCCGGGAGCAGGGCTGGCCGTCGAAATCGCGAGAGAATTCTAAGGTGCGTTTCCCCTGTGAACGGGTGGCGGCGGCCTGTCTGTGGCTGGGTGGTACAGGAGCTGCGCCCGCCCCGGAGGTGTCCGGGTAGGCGTCCCCTAGTAGGGCACAGGGTGTCCCGCGTTGTGATCAGCGAGCATCCGGCTGTTTTCAGGGACAGTGGGTAAGAAGTGCGCTCACGAGAGCTCCGTCCCTCTTCCCGCCGTCTGATTCGCCCGCGACCGAGCGGCCACGTGAAAGCGCCTTCTCTTCTCGGTTTTGTTTACTAGGGGCTGCCGCTCCGAGCTCCGCGTCGTGTACAAACACATGCTAATGAGCGAGGCCAAACAGCCACGAGTTTGTTTCTCACAGATCCTGTAACATACTGCCCTGTTTGTTGGAAGGTTTTTTTTTTTTTTTTTCCGTCTTCTTGTGTGTGCTGGATGGGCCTGCGGTCTGTACAGCAGTTTCCTCGTTAGGAGGTCACTCATTTCCCCCCTCTGTGCATTTCCATAGCTCCGTGGTGTGTGTGTGTGTGTGTGTGTGTATGTGTATATGTGCTTTCTCTTTCAGGAGCCTAGAAAGTGGGGTTGCAGAGTATACAGTAGTTGTGCGTTCGTAATGAAATTAAGTCATCACTGATGACAAAAGAAGGCAAAATAGCGGTTTTTCCTTCACGTTGTTTTTTTTCTTTTCTTGGGGGGGTGGTGTGTCACGGTTTGTGTTCGTGCAACTGCCAAAAGGTGTGGCCATTGCTCAAACAAAGTTTGCACATAAAATTTGCACACTTTCTCAGCACGAGTTCCAGGATATGGTGTGTTGAAATCTGCATTGTGAAAAAAGCTCAGCAGGTTTTGGCTTCTGATTGGCTCAGCTGTTGTACCTGATCCTGATCCACAACATGTGCACCCTCTCTTTGTGCTGCTGTAATGTTTCAGAGCATTTCTTTTGACTGGGACATGTGCTCTGTGAATAAACATAAATGTTAAATAATTTAAAAATGGCAGCTGTGCCCCTCTCCAGTAACGAGGCCCCGTCCATATCCTTGAAAGTACAGGGCCGAAATGCAGTGAAGGAAGTGGAAGGGGCTGAAGGTTTTCTCAAGTCTGGATTGAAACCATGTGTGTGTGTGCTGTACCCTGGCTCAGGCCTTCTGAGTCAGACTGTCTCTTTGAGGCCAGGACGATAATATCTTTAACATCCTGCCCCTGTTGTGTGTGTGTGTGTGTGTGTGTGTGTACGTGCACGTGCGTGTGTGTGTTTGTGTGTGTGTGTGTGTGTGTGCGTGTGGGGGTGTGTGTGTGTGTCGTGACTCAGCACAGACCTGCAGACACGGGTTGAGTGAATTGAACACCTGTCTCTCCATGTGAGGAGCATTTTCTAGGCTGGGTATTGCAGGTACATACCTATGGCCTCTGGGACACTGTGCATTGAGGAAGAATTGGGGTTTGGGGGTTATTTTCACTGCTGCTTTGTTTTTGCAACTGAAGGCTGCACAACTTGTGCAGCTTTTGCTGACAGACTGCAGGAGCCTGATCATGGCGAGGCAAGGAGCTCCCTGCTTATTGAAACCCTCCCTCCCTGGCCAGTGCTGGCCAATCGGATGCCACGCTGCAGGCCACAGTCAGGTTTCAGGTCCACACTTTGTGGCATTTGTCTCGAAACTGGGGAGTGTCTTAGCAGAACACACCCCTCCTTCATACTGAATATTTTCAGCAGCAGATCATCATCAACTCAAGACTGTTATGACTTTCTTCTTTGTCTGAACTCGTATTTTGACTGGTAGGGTTTAGACCACTGAACTGCATGAGAACTGGAATAGATTGCTCTTATCTGTGAGGTTAGGAACATTCAGTTGTAATAGATTTCAGGTGGCTGGTAGTCTACATTTCAGGTTTCACATGCAGCCAAGGGCATTGCAGTTGGACGGCTGTGTTGGCAGCAGTGTAACCGATCTTCATATTTAGCCATTTTCCTGTCTGATGCTCTTTTTGGAGGGTGACGTGCACCGCTCATTTAACGCTTCACACAGCAGGATGTTGCACTGAAGCAGACCAGCTTCTCTTGGAGGGGGGCGACAGCTGTGCCCTTCCTGGGATTCGAACGTGCAGCCTCCTGGTCACCTGACCCCTCATTCCTCTCCCCTCCCCTCCTGCACGGCGCGCTTGGACGTGCGCGCTTCTGGTCGCGCGTCGGTAGCGCTTTCCGGCGCTAGGTCGGACAAACAGCCTCCGTCTTACGGCATGGCGGGTAAAAGGGGGGGGGGGGGGGACTTGTGAAACGGCCTTTGTTTTTCAGGTCTGGGAGAGGAAGGCTGACTAAACGGCGCGGATTTCTGCCCAGAGACAGCGCTGCGCGCAGGGGAAGCAGATGAGGCACTGAAGATAAACACCCCTCGTGGGTTGAGTGCAGCAGATGTGCTGGCAGAGAGACGGTGTCGGGGCGGCGGAGTGGACTGGGGCTCCTGGAGCAGACGCTGCCCCTGTGGGCCTGTTTATCACATCCAGCCATTTGCCAGCTTGAGGTTTTTTTTTTCTTGTTTTTTTTTTTTTTTTTTGGGGGGCGGGGAGGTGGGGGGTGGAGTGGGGAGAAGGGGGCTGTGGTTTCTGTCTGGCTTTCTCCTCCTGCATGGTGAGAATAGGGTGAGGTGAAGCAGGGAGTGAGATGGGAGGCGGGGCTCTGAAGTGAAGGGGGTGGAGTTTTGGGCGGGGGCCGCGAAGCCCTGGGTTTGGGCTGGGTATGTGAGCCGACGCGGGCACAGTCGAGGGCGGGGCCTGTTTGCTCGAATGGCTGGAGTCGTGTCTTTGTGTGTGTCTGTAAAAAGGCAGTTGTTTTTTCCCATGTTCCTCCAGCATGAGGCCCCTTGCTGGGACACGGTTGTTTTGACTGCTGACGCGCTTGTGTGAGGAGACTCCACAATGCAGCTTTTTTTTCGTTTGTTTTAATCGGTCCAGACGGGTACATCGTGAACCTGTTTTCATTCCTTTCCCGGTTTCGGCAGCACCTCGTAGCACACTGTAGAAATTCTCAGTCTCCTGTCGCCTTGACTGGAGTCCAGTTCTTATCAAGACTGGAACCGTTGCATGAGCAATGCCATCCTGGCTGTGCTGTTGGTGACGGGGGTGTGTGTGTGTTATGACTTGTCTGCGAGTTGCTGTGTCACAAGGCAGGGCCTCGCATTTATGAGGTGTTCTGAGAAGCGCCTTGAGATGGCACCGCGGGGACGTTATGTTGCGATTTAGTGATAGGCTGCTTTAATTTGCAATACAACATGTTTTGACGTGCACTGTGTGTGCGTGTGTGTGTGTGTGTGTGTTTGTGTGTGTTTGTGTGTGCTCTAAGAGTAAATCTTTTTCTGTAGCTAGTGTTGCTCGCAGTAAACTATTGAATTTGCGTAAATAATCATTCAGTTGCACTGCACAAGAGTGTCTGCTAAATAGGTGCAGTATAATTTAATTTGTATTCATGTACACTACACGGCCAAAAGTATGTGGACACCCAACATAAAATGATGGGCATGTGGACGCAGTAAAATGTACACTGTTAATTCAACTCTAACAGTGTTCGTTCAACTCTTAACAGATAACATTTAGTCCCGCTCTGGAATGAGGGACCAAATGTAATCTGTTAATAGTTGAACTAACACTGTCAGAATTAAATTAACACTGGACCATAGGATTACATTTATACTCCAGTCTATACAAACACACATAATAATTATTTATCACGTTATATCAGTGGACCCGGGGTCTGCCATGTTTGCCACTGGCTGATTGCTGTAACTGTGACAGCTGAAAAGTGGACAGGTTCGAGCTGTCGCAGTGCTTCCTGTCTCTGAGGTAACCTGAGCTCTCAACCCACCGTCGGCCGCCGGGGGGGGCGGGGGGGGGTGACGCATGCCAGCCTGACGGCCCGCTCCCCGCTCACTTCCTGTTTTTGGGGCGCAGGCCCGCCGAGAAACGCAGGCTGCTCGGGTGAACCGCGGCGACCGTCTGCACCGCCCGCCACGCAGCCGCACGTGTGTCTCAGCGTTAGTCAGGGCAGCACGGAGGGGATTTCCAGCGACTTGAGCTCCGAGCTGTGGAGCAGCTGTGACCTCTGACCTCTGACCTCTCCGCCCCCTGCCACTCCTTACGAGAGGGCGCGGGCCGTAGCTGAAAAGCCTCCTCCTGTGTCTCTCCTGACCGGATGCTGGCATTAAACCGTGTTTTGCAGTGCCAGAGCCTCAGACCCGCTCAGCACAGGAGACACCACTGTAGCTTTGGTCAGGGGGAGAATTGGGAGGCTGTGGGGCTCATGTGCAGGGTCCAGCCGAAGATGGACAAAGTGGTCACTGTGCGCGGGACGCCCACATCTCCTCTGGTCAGATGCCTCTGGGCATGCCGTCACTGCGAAGGATGGTTTCCGGGAGAAGATGAGCTGGATTGTTTTATTTTTGGGTGGGCGTCTTTGTGTTGTAGAGGGGGGGGGGGGAGGGCGCTGAATGACTGTTGTGTCTGACCGCTTCCCGTAAGGCTGGGGTCCGCTGGTCTACACCGCGCCGCCCCCCCCCCCCCCCCCCGGGGGCTAAGCGCGTAACGTGCGCTGGCGAAACGGTGCTGTCTGAGAAGGCGGGGACGGTGCGCCCGCTTCTCACGCCCGCCCCGACCGCAGGGCGTGGCCGCACTCTTCTGTGGCGAGGGTGGCATTTTGGGTCGGGAATGCCAGCGCGGGGAACAGCACAGGCTGGACCGCTGGTACTACCATCTGTGGGTGTGAAAATTCCAAAGTCACTTTGCTCGGAAGACCGGGATGGATGGTGGTTGGGGCGGGGGGGGGTTATAATTTTTTGCAGATTTTGATAAAAAATGATAGCTCATCATGCTAAATATTATATTTAAACTTATTCCATCCTGCCCATCCACAATGGACTTTCAAAATGAAGTTCGCTGCATGGTCACTGCCAGTTTTGAACTACAGTATCTTTTTGATATTCAAATGTTTACATTCCCATTACCTAACAGGTCGATACCTGTTTCTGCAGCAAGGGTGTGTTTCTCCAAGGTGTGATGTGAGCTTCAGATGGGAGACATCTGGCGGCGAGGGGGGGGGGGTGTGTGAAATGAACACAGGGGGTGGGCAATGAAATTGTGAAATTTGAAAAGGCCCTGATGAAGTCAGAGGCTCACTGAGCTTTTCTTAAGAGTCGCAGAACTGAGAACTACAGGAGAGTGAATCTTGCGCTGTCACCAGGGAGTGCTTCTCGATGCGGGGAGCGATAGACGGAATGTGCGGGACCTGAGGACGTGGTGATTGGCTGACTGTGGGCCAGCGGGCCAGTGAGGAGACGCGGTGATTGGCCGATTGTGGGCCAGTGGGGAGATGCAGTCCCGTGAGTGGCCTGTTCTTCTCATCAGGTTACACATTCCTTATCAGGCCTGCTGGAAAGCATCTCGTGACCTGCCTGAAAAGCAGGGCCTTTGCCATATTGTTCGGGGGAAAGAGATTGCTCAAGCTCAGGAAAAGAGGGATTACCAACCCCATGCAGCCCAGTGAGTTCGACCGCTGACTGTCCGCCTGTTTACTGTCCCACGCTCCAGTGCTCTGACGTTTACGGCTGTTATGTGCTCCGGCTTCACCCTGGAATGGGTCGTTTAAAATGGAAACCTTTGAGAAATTCAGTAAAAGGGCTGTGTGTGTTTGTGTGTGTGTGTGAGAGAGAGATAGAGAGAGAGAGAGAGAGTTATAGTGAATGCAGTGGAGCTGGCAGTGTGAGGAACCAGTGGTTTTTTTTTCTCCTGTCTGGGATAGGCCGTGCCATGCCATGCCATGCCATGTCGTGCTGTACCCGCGCACCAGGAGGCTGGGGGAGGGACAGGAGCCCTGCTGCTTGTCTGGGCTCTTTGTTCATTTTTAGAGCAGTAAACGCCCCGCCGTCGCATTTCTTCCATGCGTTAAGGAGAGGCCTAGCTTGCAGAAAAAAAAAACGTTCCCTGTGCGGTTGTGCATTTCAGTGCACGTGCCTTTTCCCCTGTGTTATGTCTGCTGGTACTATCCAGCTGCTCATATTTTCCAGGCATCTCGAGCCCCCTGCTGGCTATGCATGATGTCACGAGTGTAGCTCCGCCCACCAGAGCTTGTGCCCCCCCCCCCCACACACACACAACAACTTCACGCTCGCGCACACACACCAGTAACACGCATGCCACCGCAATTACCCTGTAGAGTCCATCGCTTTTGTGTCCCCCGTTTCTGTCCTATATTCGCTATCTGCTGCACTCTTTCTTTGTTCTCCCTTCCCGTTCTCACCCCCATTCGCCATCTCTCGCTCTCTCTCCTCCCCCTGGCTGTCTCCTCTCCCCCCTCGGTGTCCTGTAAAACCCCCTTTTTGACGGGCCGCGTGGTCGCTGGCGCAGGGAGAGGACGCGCTGGCTGAGCTCCCGCCGTGCCGTTAGCCGCTAAAGCCAGCCGCTGCCCTGCCTGTGAGGCGAGCGGCAGCAGACAAAGCCGCCGCAAATGAGCTGGGCTGTGCTGGGGATCAGGAAAAGCAACGGAGCGCCAATCTGGAGGATAACTTTTACTGTGTGTGTGTGTGTGTGTGTGTGTGTTTGTGTGTGCGTGCATGTGTGTGTGCTTGTGCGTGTGTGTATTTGTGTGCTTGTGCGTGTGTGTGTGTCCGAGTTTCTGTGTGTGTGTGTGTGTGTTTATGTGTGTGTGTCTATGTTTCTTTGTGTGTGTGTGTTTGTGTGCATGTATGTGTGCGTGTGTGTGTGTGTGTGTGAGGGGGTGGCTTCGGTGGGGTGACAGTGTGTCACGCGCAGATAATGTCTGTTTTCATGGAGCTCCATCTGTTTGCCATTAACCCAGTCTTGGAGTGAGAGTGGGCTGGGGGGAGGGGTCGAGGTTTGGGCTGTGAGTACCAGCTGTGTGAATCAGACAGAGTCATGTGTTCAGGCAGGGTGTGGTGTTCCTCAAAGAGTACGAAGGTATCGCAGGCACTGGGTTGCACAGCGCTCAGTTGGGCCTGGGTTGCGGGGGGGGTGTGGGGGGGTTGGCAAGGTACTTCAACATTTTGGTTGCCAGGTAAAAAATTAAAAAGTTCCCAGAGGCACAGAAGGAAAATGGAAAGCTCGGCGTAAAGTATGATCTGTCCCAAAAGCTCCCTGGGAGCAGTGCTGCACGGAATCGCTGCTTTCTATATGATGTTGATTGGCTGGTGTACAGGGAATTGTGAATTGGAGGAACGTGAGCCATCTAGATCCTGTCTAATAGATCTGCGTGTCATTGATCTCAACAAGCTAAAAAATGAATGCAAATAATATCTTATTCTTGTGCACACATAATCATTTTTCAAAAATGATCCTGCCCACAGTCTTGATTTGGCTGACACCGAAGGAGGGTGGGGGAGCCCGGATTTTTAACGGGGCAGCGCCGAGCCGTGCGTTTTTGGACGATAGGCGTGCCTTGCATTGGCAGAAGTACTCAGTGCTCAGTGGCTTTTCCATAGTCAGGCCACCGGCCGCATGGAGCCAAAACCCTGTGCAAGTTCATGCCGAAAGCCTTGAATCATGGACCTCTGGCCTGTTTGCCTGTCCACTGCTGGACGTCGGAGATTCCAACGCCACTCCAGACCCCTCCCGTACAGCACCTCCCGCACTTGGTGGGAACATCACGCTCCCGTCGAAAACGACGGCTACCTCAGTATTTTGCTAAGAAACTACCTTTAATAAGGCTTGACCACAGTTGTGCCTTCATACACAAGCTGGTCTGGTTGAGGAGCACAGGGATTGGGGGGGTGGGGGGGTGGGGGGGGGGGGGGTGGAAATATACAGGCTCGAGACACCAAGAAGTGACTGTGGAAAAACAGGAAACACAGCCATACGCTAGCGCACCCATGGAAATTGGTGTCATGACCGCATGTTGACCATGTGACTGTATGGGGGTGATGCTTAAATCCATGGAGTGCTGATGAGTGACCATGAAGAGCAGCAGTGTAGGGGTCAGGGAAGTGGGAGCAGCACCTTTAGAAAAGGTGCTTGACCTGAATTCCAGTAGAAATCCACCTGCAGAAATGGATAGATGCGTAAATGTATTATTATTATTATTATTTTTTTAAAAGGGAAAACTTTCAGATTTGATTACGTGGAACATGGTTGCGTGTGCGTGCGCGTCTGTGGACAGTGCTGAAGACGAAGCTCGTGTGGGGCTGGTAGTGTTTTCTGATTGCAGACGCAGCACTTTGCGTTCGCGCTGAAAGAGGCTTCAGCTGAATTTGGCTCTGACTGAGGGATTTTTCCTCTCTCCCTTTCCCTCCTCTCTCGCTCTCCCTCTCTCTTCCCTTTTCTTTAGTCCTTGGCCAGTTCTTCTGAAATTCCCTGATTCAGGCTTTCTGAGAGAGAAAAAATGGCAGGAAAAGGAGGGGGGTGGGGGGGGGGGGGTTTGTGAGGTGACGGCGCCTCCGCCCTGCATAACCAAGGAGGAGCAGCAGCGGGAGGTGGCCGTACCTCCTGGGGGAGGTGTGGAGGTGGGGGCGAGCTACAGGAGACTGCTGACCTACCGACTTTTTCGACAGGGAGGGGCAGCTCCCACAATGCCCTGAGAAAGTGCAGCCAGAGGAGCTAATGGAACTCTTGCGTGATCTCTCGTTCATGAACACCTTGCACCTGAACAAACTGCAGACCTAGCACTCCATAACAGACCCACGCGCTTTGAGTTAACGCACAGGCCCACCCACTTTGAGTTAACATGGATACTGACAGGCATGCTTTGAGTTAACATGGATACTGACAGACATGCTTTGAGTTAACATGGATACTGACAGACGTGCTTCGAGTTAACATGGATACTGACAGGCAGGCCCTGATTTAACATTGATACTGGTGGGCAGGCTTTGATTTAACATCAATACATACACACCAACTGGGTTTGAGTTTAGATTCATCCCAAACTGTCAAGGGAAAATGCAGTTACAGAAGCAGACTGTGAATAGAGACACACACGTGCACATACACACACACACACGCACTGTGAATAGACTTATACGTACGCATGGGCATGTGTGTGTATGTGTACGTACAAGTACACACACACACGCACACACTTACACACACAGAATGTGAATCAAGACCCAGACTGAAGACAGTCACTGACTCTGGATACAGAGACAGACCCACTCTGTCTGTAGTGGCACAAAACCAGACTGTGAACAGACGCAGCTAAAGAGCCATATGGTGTGAATTATGGGGGAGGGCAATATAGACCCAAACTGTGAATTATGCTGGAGAGAGCTGGTGGAAGGAGCCAGCTTGTTTTGCTGATACTGCACACAGTCAGCTGTAAGACCTGGCCTTATACTAATGTAGATTGATGTATCACATACACTAAGAAACCAGTGGGAGCCAGATTGATATAAGAACTGCTGTAGCTTAAGTTAGAGTTAGAGATAAAATATGGAGTCATGGATTGTGTATGAGAGCACAGGAAAATATTAAAGGAAACAGATTAATATTTCAGCAAGCTGAAAAGTGCCATATTGATCTGTGTGACCTTGTGACATCTTTGTCCGTCAATGCATTGGTCTGTTATTGGAAACTGATGAATCAATGTCTGTGTGGCTCTTGTGATTGGCCTGGATGTAGAGACTGATTGTGGGCATGTCTGTTTCTCCCATCAGTCATCAGGGCCAAGATGGTTGGAAGGAAAGAGGTGGATTCTGGGAACGACATCTACGGCAATCCCATCAAGAGAATCCAGTATGACATCAAACAGATCAAGGTAAAATGCCCAAAAATCTCTTTTACTCACTCACACACTCAACGCCAGGATTGATTGACTAAATGATTGGTTGATTGATTGATCGATTGATTGGACACAGTGGCACCAAACTATAACACTGTAAATTCCACGTTTTGGAAGTTTGACTATGTTTTTTAATGTTAGAGCTTTTTTAGTGTTACTTTTGCCTGTTGCCTGTCTACTGATTAGCTGCTTATTGATTGCTGTTACCTGCTATGTGTTTCTATATGATGACTGTGTTATTGTATTGATATAACTGTGTGTGTGTGTGTCTGTGTGTGTGTGTGGGTCAGTGTAGTTTTGTTTTCATATATGCTCATGTGATTATTTATTTCTTGTACTTTTACCCTCTTCTGCTCGCCCTCAAGAGGCTTTTTGTCAGACTGTCATTGTAAATTTGAATCTGTTCTTAACTGGCCTGCCTGGCAAAGTAAAGATGAAATACATTTTTTTTTAAATAAAAAGAATGAGTAGATGGCATTAAACTCTATAGAGCCAGCTGGAACAAAGGAGTCTAAGCAAGGCGTCAGTCTTCAGGAAGACTCTTATGAATAAGTCTGCCTGTCCTTATAAGAGGGGCAGTAGCTTACCTGCTTACCTTTCCTGTATCCTTACCCCAGGTATTAGAACATTGGGGCACAGAGAGATGGAACTGATACAGGATCAGCTGTCTGTGTCCAGACCTCTCCACAGCTATTACAGTACTGAGGGAGAGAGGCATTAAACTGATCCAGGATCAGCACACTGTGTTCTATCTATGTTCTATATCATGTTGTCATGCTGCTGTGATTGTGACCTGTGCATTTTTCTGCCCTCTTTGCCAGATGTTCAAAGGCCCAGACCGGGACATTGAGGTCATCTTTACCGCCCCCTCCTCAGCAGTGTGTGGGGTCACCATGGACACCAATGGAAAGAAGGAGTATCTCATCACAGGTAAGGCTTAAATTTCACCAGGAGCACTTTATCAAAGGCCCGGCCAACACTGTGTCCATAGTAACACCACTGCACTTCCTCTATCACTGGTGATGGGAGACAGGGTTTGTGAAGTGGTAATGTCTGGCTACTCATTCGGATTATTAACACTCATTGTAACTTTGTTTCGTTCAATGCCAGGTCCCCATTTTGATCTCATTGGGGTCTTTCTGGTTAAATACAGGGTGAATAGGCTAAATTGCAGTATGATGTCAGTCACTCCCCCTTTGGGGCTGGCCATGCTGTAGCCAAGGAGACGGGCGAGGCCCTCCAGCAGCAGTTGCCGTGGCGTTTCCGTGGCGTTTCCGTTTGTCCTCGCCCAAGCGCGTTTGACCTGAAACCCCCGCCCCTGCCTAAACCCCACACCACTCACTTCTGTCCCGCCCCGCCTCGCAGGCAAGACGGAGGCCGATGGGTCCATGCACGTGACCCTGTGTGATTTCATCACCCCGTGGGAGACCATGAGCCCCACGCAGAAGAAGAGCCTGAGCCAGCGATACCAAATGGGCTGCGACTGCAAGGTGAGGCCGACCCGGGAGGTCATGGGCTTTAATCCTAACCCCGTCCCTGGGGAATCCTAACAAATGCAATGCCTCAGTAAACTGGGAAATGGCAGTGTAAAGTCTCCAGAGGTTCTCTAAAAAAATAATCAGTGGCTTACGTTTACTTTCATTTTCTGCACGGTAAAATGTTCAGTGTTAAATCAACTCTTGCAGAGTACATATGGTCCTACTCTGTTCCCTAATGGACTTGTATGTATTCCGTCAGAGTTGAATTAACACTGTACATGTTACTGTGTGGAAAGTATCTAACCCAGTGAGGGAGTGTTTGTAGACAAGAAGCACACAGGATGTTCATGGCCATTATTTATAGATGGTTGATATGGTCATCTGAACACTTCCTGGGTGTGAGTTCCTCACAGAATCTCTCTCTGTGGGGCACACTGGTAATGAGTCTCTGACATGTCCTCTCTGCCACACCCCTCCTGCACCCTGCCTTTCTGCCTGTTCATATCCGTGTGCATCTCTCTGCCCATCCCCCTCTCCCTCCATCCCTACCCATCACTTTCTCAACTTCTTGCCCATCCCTCTTTCTCTACTTCCTGTATATCTCTTTCTTCCCTGCTGTCTTTCCTCTTTATTTCCCTGGCTTTCCCTCCATCTTGCTTTCTCTCACTCACTCTTTCCTGTGTGCTCATCCCTCTTTCTCCTCATTTCTATTTCCCTTGTTGCCAACCTCTCCCTCCTTGGCTCTCTCTCACCCTCCCTCCCCGCCTCTCTTTCTCCCTCTTTCACATCCCCAGATCACTCGATGTCCCTCCATCCCATGCACGATCAATAGCCCGGAGGAGTGCTTGTGGACAGACTGGGTGATGGAGAAGAGCATCAGTGGTCGCCAGGCCAACCACTACGCCTGCATCAAGAGGAGCGATGGCTCCTGCGCCTGGTACCGTGGGGTCGCACCGCCCAAGAAAGAGTTCATGGACATTGAGGACCCCTAATCCTATCCAGCTGCCCACTGCAGAGCCCGCATAGAAATGCCTGTATTAATAGAATAAATAAAAATAAAAAAACAAGCAGACAAACACAAAAAGAATAATGTTATGATAAAAAAACACAATTAAAGTAACCGTTGATATGGACATAGAACATGCAACACAAATAGACTGGGTGAGTGATGATGTCACTTCCTGGAATAGGCTGGCAGCAGGAAACATTGTCAACGCTGTGAATAGAGCACTTTCTGCCCCAAAAAGCTCTTAACCTTCTTCTTTTTTTTTTTTTTTTTTTAAAAGAAAGAAAAATAAGCACATTAAAATTTCCTGGTAAACATCTGTCGTGTAGTTTCCTGGTAAACATCTGTCTTGTAGTTCATTTTCAGTCACAGTCCAAAGCGAAGGGGTTGTCAGACCTCTCTGAAGCCTAAATGAAAGGTAAATTCAGAGTATTTCCCATTGCTCGTAACCATGCTATAACAATTGGCAAGGCAGGCCTTCCCAAGCCATTTTGTCACGTCTTTTGTGAATGAGTAAAGAGGTGTAAGGGTGAGCAACAAGGGGAAAATCTGAAGCCAAAGCTGAAAGGATGCCTCTGTTTAGACCTGTCCTGTGGTTATAAACCCGATAGGAAACGCCCTGAGCATTTCTGTTGTGAACAGTAGACCAATTAGTAATGTCGTAATCCATGTGAGACGTAAAGTAGACAGGAATTTTGAAGCACCGAAATGAATGCCGTAAAGGATGAGTGTTGGACTATGAATGGACTGTGAGCCAGACATGAGGAAGATAGACACATGATCTTTCTTTAAAATACATAAGGGACCTGAATTTGTTTTTGATTTGTAATTGACAATGTTCCCTTGTTTCATTAAGGATCATCTGCCAACAGATTGCTTTATCATTTTAATTGTGCCCAATATTGTATCATTGTAATGCCCCTGAGTATGTCACATTGTATCATTATAGCAAGAAAGAATATACACAAAATCCCAACTAATTTTAACTGACAGTACTTAGCTGTAACTTAAGTTGTAGAGTGTGAAAAATTCTCTCAGATGCAATGGGGTGATTTTTTTCATTTAAAATGGCATGCTACCGAAACAGAAGACGGGATAATTCTCTAATAAAGGTCATTTCTCTGCATCCGACTGCTTGTAGCTCATCAGATGTCACTGAATGAGTCAGTAAATTTGTGGTGACCCTTGGGAATGCGACCAACTCTACAGCTGCCTAATCAAAATGTAAACGGAAATAACAAGGAATATGGTTAGGAGCCCCTTGTTAGTTCTTAGTGTTTTCTGTCACTGTACTATCATTGCTGATATGGCTGTTACTTAAATTATACAGACACTTTCTGAAAACATAGTCAAAAAACGGCTTAATCTTAGATATCCACTGATGCCCAAACCTTAAGAGTGCCAAATTCATATCGCTGTTCTCCAGCGTGTGAAAGCTGCTGTCACTGTGAGGACAAGTAACCAGAATAAAAAAGAAGGTAATCGGCATTTTGGTGATGGGTCTGACCTTTAGCCTTTCTGAGTCCCGTATGTGACGTCTCACTTGTCCAGTCTATGATGTTTCCATGGAGAAATGGAGACCATTTCTTGTGGTCACTGTTTCCTTCCTAATTGATTAATAATATTGGTTAGATCTAGACTTGTACTCCCCCTGAAAAAGAAACATCCAAAACAGGAGAGGACTGAGTCCTCTCTTTGCTTCATATTTTTTTGGTTTTGTAGCTTCTTCTTTATAGTACTTGATATAACTTTCCATTGGTTTTCTATCCTGATTGTATTTTGTATTGCCATTGCTATAAGGTGTGTATACTGTTTTTTTTCCATTGTATTTTGTTTTTTTTTTCTTCAAAATCTTTTTTTTTTTTGTGTTATCCCCAGTTGAGGGTTTAGAGATTGCTAGGTGTTAGGTGAGACATAACACTTACAGTCCCCTTGAGAGGTGGAGTTTACATAATTATTTGAACTGCCGTAATTTTCAGACAAAGGCCATGTCTGAATCAGCGCAGTGCCTACTATTGAGTATGCCAGTTGAATACAAGTTGTATATAACTTGTATACTCAATAGTAGGCAAGTGTGCTGATTTGGAAACAGCCATAATCAGGGGAAAGATTCCAGTTCCTGGAGGGTTAGTGCTCATGCAGTATTCCTTTCCACAATTTTCCTGTGACTTAATTAGTTAATTAGTACTATATTTACATCGCCAAATTCCCCTAAAATATGTTGCACTAAAATGTATGTTGTGTATAGGGCACATATATAACCTAGATGCAATTAATTTTTTTCAAAAATTGAAAAGAAAATATTTTGTAAATTTGATTGGGCCTAATTAAGTATTTAAGAGCACAGATGATAAAAATGCCCATAGCACACCTCTGCTTGTAAACACTGCAACCAAAAATAAACTCTTTACAATCAAAGTATTGACCGAGTTTGGATAACACAGACACTGGTACGGTACTAACTATGCGTCTTATTAATTTCCTTAATGAACCAAAAAATTGGTGGAGCTACAGTATAATGTGCTGCCAATGTCTCATTGCTTGGAACCTACCGTAGTGTTTTGCTATTGTCCTGTGAGTGGTATGTAGGAGTCTGCGATTGATATCACTTGGATGGTGGAAAAGCATCACTCTCACATCATTAGCATCTGTATTTTACAAATGTGTATATATGGCTTGTTTTGCTTGGTGGTGGACAGTGGATGGTGGGAGGTTGAATGTGTGGGCACAGGGGTGTGCAGTGGCTGGCAGAGGCCCAGGTGCTAGAAGCCAGATCTCCCAACGATGCGTGTGCCTGAGCTAGGTCATGTGACAGTTCACATCACTCCCTCCATGGGGTGAAAGGGATTGTGGGACTGGTTTGTCCTGTCACTGCAACCCAATTTGACACCACTATAGGAACTATAGGACACCCCCCCCCCCCAACAGGCATACTAAAATTCAACTCCTGAGAGGCCAAAGTTACACTGACCAGCAGAATCTGTGCAATGGGTTGTGCTACAGATAATGGATGCTTTCAATTAACTCAGCAAAGTTTGGTCATCAAGAGTTGTGAAAATTTCTTCCCTTCTATAAACAATTGAGAGCTAACAGCTGAGATTGAGCAGGCTAGCAGTGCATCTCCTGCTCCTCATGGCTGAATAGTGAAATGCATCTAAATGTGCCCCGTTAGTGACTCTGTAGAGGAAACAGTCTCAACCACCCCCCACCCCACCCCCATGTATGCTCTTTGAATCTTACTCTCTTCCAAATGAAACGCATCTTTTTTTAGAGCTAATGAAATGTTAAAAACTATAGAAAAACAATCAAATGAAACGTTTACATGTTTTCGTACTCTTCATGCTCTTGCAAGAATTATATATATTGGAAAATGCAAATGTAATTTAAAAATGGGTAAATCCGTGTTTTTATTTTATATGCCATTTTCTTGTATACTATGTTTTTTAGTGTTTTTTTATTAGTCTTTGTCTCTCAAGCGTTTTGAGTAGTGTGTGAGACTTGTGCTGGAACCACATGAGACTAGCTGTGTAGTGAGATCCAGACTATGCATGTCTTTAATGTTTTGTATAATTAATATGTGGATGTTCAGTCAATTGACGAAATATACAGTATTACCAAATAAAAATTTAGAGTAACACACACTGTTTGGTCTGTTTACCTAACGCCGTTTCTCATAAATCGTTATGTACACAATAGTAATGAAATATGTAGAAACATATCTGCATAATCTTACAAATCTGTCTCCACACACTGCTTTCCTAAAGCAGTTGCATGTTTACAGGCCTCCTCTTCGACTTTGCGTGCAGATGTTCCGGTGCCACAAGGAGGAATCAGTAATGTGGTCTCGAAAATCCGTCGGTCCAAAAAGAGCATTTGTCGTTCTGATAGAGACGCCTAGTGGCATTGATATGAACTGCATATTTGATTTCGGAAATCCGTGCACGACCATAAAAGTAAACAAATGCTTTGTCGCAGCTGATTATAACACTTAATTACATCGCGGGGTTTGTCTCGCTTCATTGATCGTTAATATGAATTGGGATGGCAGGTATGCCATCCCGCCAATTACTTTATGTAGTATGGATGACTTTTCTCGTTTAATAGCGGCCTGAAGACTGACCCCGTGACTCTGCACACGTGCTGCATGTACACGTGGTCAGTCTGTGCGTTTCCTGATCCTCGGACGGTGGCTCGCAGGGCAAGATTGTTGAGCGGAGAGGTCGTTTGTGTCCATTCTGTTGTAGCTCCCTCGTAACGTTAATTAAACTTGTGCGGACGTTATGTTTTAACAGAACCCCACAGGTCCCTGTGTAACTACCTACGCTTTTAGGTAAGACTGACAAATTAGCCATTTTCACCAACAAATATAGAATTAAAAATAGGCTATTTTGGCACTTGTAAGCCAGACTGATTGTTGTAACTCTTTTTTTGTTTGCAAACTTTTATGGATGCGTTTAAATGCTCGACATAATTGTTCGCTCGTTTACGTAGCTACGATGTTGTAGCAATAAACCGTCTCTGTAGCTAATGACGTCACTGCGATTTCAAAAGAATAGATACAGTAGCCAGCGAACAAACTCTACCTACCCGCTTGCTTAGATAGGGAGCCAAACAAACACATCACATTCGTTAGATGTTGTATCCCATATCTTTAAACCTATATTAGGACTGCAGCTATTGTGACAATGTATGCGTAGAACATAAGCAAAATGTTTTATCATAACAGATACGCAGAACAGTTGATCCTAGAGCGATGTTGTTAGCTAAAACATCCGATGAATGTGGAAGACGCCATAATTAAAGTGCAACACTGGCTGGAATGTTATATGTTAAACTGTTTAATGGATTTGAATGAATAACACGTTTCTTAAATGACAGCCTTGGTAGTGTAATATATGCCTGCTTGCCTGCCCTCGGTGCACTAACCGCCGTGGCTGCCGCTCCGTGTCCGTCCTTGTGGATGCTACATCTCCATACATTTAAGGTTTGTTGCAGTGTTTTCTTAATGTGGTGTAGCGCGCGTGCATCGTGTATTGTGCGCCTACAGGATTACAAATCCGCAGTGAATCTGGGGTAGTAAGGCACGTGATTTATTCCAGCAAAATACATCCGATTCCCCAAGCAACCATATTAGCGGCACCGTTAGAAATGGCATTGTTGTAAACAGTCCAATTTGACAAACATCAGAAAACGCCCCAATGTTTTAGTAGTAAACAGAAGATACAGCAGCGGCAATATCCAGAAGTTCAAATGCTGGGAAAAGCACAGTGGCCTCATTCATTTACATTTACATTACATTTATTTGGCAAACGCTTTCATGCAAAGCGACATACTGTAAGTGCATACCGAAGGTCATTGGAACAACTACAAACACACAGATCAGATAAGGTACGATACTCATTATGTAACAGTTATTCATAGCCATGAACACATGAAGTCCAGTTCTCACAGTAAGCATAGGCTGGTCAGAGACTAGTGTTAAGTCAAACTAGGAGGCATGACAACAAGCTACAACATCAAGACAACGATACAAGTGCAATATAACTGCTGGTTGGAGGCACATCTAACATGAAAGTGGTACAGGAGGTACACATGTGTAACATGAAAGTGCTACAGGAACAAAGTTGAAGGATACAAGTGATTAGAGTGATCCTAGATTGGGAGTGCCCTGCGGAGTGGTGATAGATAGTCCAGGTATAGTCTGAAGAGATGCCTCTTCAGACTACAGCGGAAGATGGGCAGGGCAATGAGTGAGTGGTTCATAGAGACAGGGAGTTTGTGCCACCACTGGGGAGCTAGGGTGGAGGAGCTCCATGGTAGGGACGGGCAAGAATCATTCACCCAGATGGCAGGGGGTGCAAGTCGCCCTGTTGCAGCAGAGTGGACTGGTCGAGCAGGCATGTAGGATTGAACCATGTCCTGTAAGTAGGCGGGAGCTGTCCTGTTGGCAGCAGTGAAGGCGACGGTCAGGACCTGACCCTGGCAGTGACCAGTAGCCAGTGGAGTGACCTCAACAGGGGAGTGACTCGAGAGAACTTAAGAAGGTTGAAGACAAGTCGGGCAGCAGCTTTCTAAATCATCTTTAGTGGCCGTATGGCACAGGCTGGCAGGCTTGCAAGGAGGGTGTTGCAGCGATCAAGACGGGAGGTCACCATACCCTGGACAAGTAGCTGGGGGGAGTACGTGGTCAGGTATAGTCAAATCCTCCTGGTGTTGTACAGGAGGAATCTGCAGGACCGTGATGTTGCCTTAATGTGCTCCTTGAGGTCTAACTGGTCATCCAGGACAAGCCCCAGGCTCTTTGCAAAGTGAGAGGCAGTCACTGTGGTGCCATCAACAGTGACTGAGAGCTCCTGTAGTAGGGAGGTTGATGAACAGCAGCTCAGTCTTGTTGAGGTTGAGTTTCAGATGATGCCTGGCCATCCAAGTTGAGATGTCTGCCAGGCAGGAAAATATTCTCTCATTAACCTGTAAGGCAGAGGGAGGGAAAGAGAAGAAGAGTTGTGTATCGTCTGCGTAACACTGATAAGAGAAGAGGTGTAGATTAATGACTGAACCGAGAGATGTGGTGTATATAGACAACAGCAAAGGCCCCAGTACAGATCCCTGTGAGACTCCTGTAACAAGGGGGTGAGGTGCAGAGACAGACCCCATCCAGGTGATCTGGTAGGACCTATCTGCAAGATAAACAAAATGTGTATCTTGCAGATTGGTCCTACCATTTTGAGCTGTTTCTTGACAGTTTCAAGTGTAGCTGGGTTGCAGTTTTTCCCAGAGGGCAAGGATTGACACTGAGATCAGTTGTACACTTTGTGTTCGCATGCCCTGATATGAAAAACAACCAGCTGTATTTAAATGAATAGTATGAAAACAAAATATGCTCTGTTTAACTCATTTTGGATAAGGATGTGTGCAAAGTGAAAAAATAATGTAATGTGATTTAAGCAAATCTAAAGAATAATTCTGAAACCATGATAAGGAATTTATCAGTACAGTACAGTCTTGCTTATCACTATCACTCAAGCTTATTACATAAGAAGGGATATAGTTCTGCCAATGTGTTGACTGGCTTAATTGTCTATGAAATAGCCTTAAATACTGCTAATATCACAGGCCTTTGAAAAAAGGTGTGCTGGCTGTAACCCGATTATAGCCAGGACAAGACTGACAGGGTGTAGAATCACTAAAGACTCGTAAACAATCTAGTTTAAAATGGATTCCTCAGGAAAGTTGCCAGCGTACCCGCCTCCTGTCCCTTCGGACTGGATGGAAGTGCCACGACTTAAAGGAGTCATTTTCTACCTACCTGCCATATTATAGGCGTACAGCACTGTCAGTTATCTTTGCTCCGCCCTCTCACATTGCAGCATGGAGGATAGAATGTAACAAAATCCAGGTAGCAACTGTAGCAAGGCAAGAGGTGGTGTTCAATTTAAGAGGACATCGTGCTTGGAAGATAAGAAAGGTAAAGACTGAATTTGTTAGGCTATAGTTACTTACATGTTGATACTGTCGAGAAGTGATGCTATGTTACAACGTTTTTCTTTATTTTTGTCGGGCGGATAGGGTGGGGGAATACACATTGCTGCATGAGGAGCGAGCTAGCTGTTCCCTCTGTCGTAGCGACCGAGCAATGATAGCTACCTGCTCAACAGTACGGACCAATCGGATTCTATAGCTGCGTACATTAATGTTAAATTATGACTGATGCTAAAGTTACGGTTTGATTAAAATGTTCGTGATCTCGCTGCGTTGCTCTTTTAAAACTACCAATTGTATATGTATCCTAGCTTGCAAGCTAGCTGGCTAGCCGTCTGACCACATTGTGGTTCTGTAGCTAGCGTGGTGACATGGTGGTTCTTTTCACTGTTGAGGACAGTTCGCAAATCGACCAGAATACGTAGTTATGTATGGTGCTGTAACGTTAGGTAGGCTACTAACATTAATTTGTTGTCATTTAACCAACTACGTAGCAAGTTAATGATTAGGATTGGCTGTTTGAAAATATCTTGCTAACTCGGCTTGTTAGAAATAAAGATCTAAGGTCTTATCAGTATGAGATTTCTACGACAAGCTAGCGGGGGTCAGTTCGAGAGTGTAGCTATGTGCTTGTTAAGGCTCGACTAAGTCGTGGTCACAATGTCGTTTGAATGCAATCGAATTCTCCGGAAAATCGACAATTTTATGGCTTTCGTAATCGCTATAACTAGCGAGCTAACTGTCGTCAAACTACTGGTCTATCTAGCTAAGCGAACGTTTTACTATTTCATTTTGGACTCGGGGGTGATCACCTTGTGTGGTTTGTAAAATATTCGACCCGTGTCGTTTTCAGAGCGCCAAGTTAGCAAAAAACCAGTTAGACTAAGTCAGCTCGTCACTAATTTAGCCAGTGTAACTTGCTACATGTGTTGTGCAGCCAGCGACCATCGTTACACGTGAACATGGTGTTTCACTCGCTGAAGTCGTGTTTCTGGGTAACTGGTTTGCCGTTTTTCGCTTTCACGTCCGACACTAGCTGGTCCGACACTAGCGCCTGACTGCGTAGCTACTACAGTGGGATATGGTTGTAGCATTTAGGTTTTGGTTTTCCTTTGTACATTTTAACGTAGGTAGGCTATAACGTTGCATGCATACATATTGAAATTGAAGTGTTTATATGAGGCAGTCCACACCAAGTGCATTGTGTCCTCAATTTTTTTTTTAGTTTTGTCATCACTTAAGACGGAATTAGCTGCTTTAACAGTTAGTGTTAATTTTTCCCTAATTTATTTTTATTTATTTATTTTTAGCTGAATAAATACCCGTTTTAACACTTGCTTAATTAAGTGACAACAGAGATGAAGCTGTTGATATCTGGCAAGAGCATAATATGTTTCTGTGATAATCTGATATTTGGTTAAACTTAGTGAGCGTATTGATAGGACTGTAGGGCGTCTAACTAAAGCTTGCCTTCAGCCCATTTGGAAAGCGTGCAGGTTTATCTGTCCCATAGCTTAATGTAATGTTGCCCTTTAATTTGTGTAAGAGAGTAATTTCAGTGGAATTGCAGAAGGTGAATGATGCAGGACAATGTAAGTTGACGATTAGCATCCTCCATAAAAAAGATTGTTCGTTCATTTCCACTTTGATTTTTATCGCATGGCCTCTTTTTGTCAGATTTTTCTCTTTGATTTCTTCTGGTGCCCAGCGGTTTCCAGGTCATCCATATGGCTTGGTTGTAATTAAACATGGTCCAGGGAGGCATTGTAGCAGAATGGTGCATGTACAATGCTGTCTTCCATCAAAGTTCTTAGGTAATTAGGTTGGTGAGGTCTAGCCTATATTAATTGCATCCATATCTGTATTTGACATCTGTTGATTTTTTCTTAAAGGTAAATGCGCAGTGTTTAAGGTCATGTTTGTAAGTATGCTTATAGGTGATAAAAGGTGTAGCTAATGATAATTATTTTATAATGTTTATTATTTGGCCCCTCGTCAACACAGTGTTTCACTTATTTAGAATTATGTATTTAGTAAGAACAAAAGACTAAATTTTAGGCCAAGCCATGGTTCTACTTTAAAAAAAAAAAAAAAAAAAGAGCTTGTAGGTGCATGAGTGAAAGTTGATGAAAGTTTCGATATGAGCTGCCGCCTGAATGCTACCACAAAATGGTGCTTCAAAAATATTCACGTTAGATCATCCTTTTTCTGTGTGTAAGCAGGCCTAACTTTGACGCTGCATTGATCTGTGTTCAGTTAACAGCGTATTCAGTCTTAATCGTTTGTGAGCACAGCTGGTACGTAAAGGAGAGTGTCAAATGGGGCCGTCCTGGGTGGGGGTGGGGACGGGGGTGGGGCGGGGGTGTTGGAAACTGCTGGGTGACGTCGTGTGAAAACGCTGAAGATGCAGTGAGTGCGCTTCGGTGCTGGGACATGGTTTTCACGCGTGATGTGTCGCGTCCCCAGGTCATTTTAGTAGAATCGTTCATACTGCCGCGCTGTGATGAATCGCGCGGTCGCGTGGTTTAGCCAAAAGCTGAGCAATGAAACCGAGTGATTCAAAGGCAAACTATGCAGGGGTTTTTTACTTGGAAAATATCATAAAATAACCATGCTAAGACATATCTATGATGCACTGGCAATCTGTCTTTACTTAGTTTTAGCCAAATTCCAGCACCTTTTACCTGTATTTGGGACATTTCTGGGCATTTTCTGTGTGGGGAGGGGTGGGCATGGATACAGAGCGACATAGGTACGGGGGTGACATAGCTCAGGAGGTAAGAGCGGTTGTCTGGCAGTCGGAGGGTTGCCGGTTCGATCCCTGGGCGTGTGAAGTGTCCCTGAGCAAGACACCTAACCCCTAATTGCTCCCAACAAGCTGATTGGTACCTTGCATGGCAGCCTTTCACCATTGGTGTGTGAGTGTGTGTGTGAATGGGTGAATGAGAGGCATCAATTGTAAAGCACTTTGGATAAAAGCGCTATATAAATGCAGTCCATTTGCCATTTACGGAGCCTGGGATCAGATTCCGGAAGTGTTGCTTTTTATCTGCTACGATGATGGATGCTAAGGAGCCAGGCAAAAAGACAAGCTGACGGGACTCGCTCAAAAACTGGAGTCAACCTTGGAATTGCTTTTCCTTGGTGGCGTCAGCTGAAGATCGCCAAGGAGACGAAAAGCTGAGGCTTGTTTTGTGTTAGACCTGTAAGTGACGTTACTTTTAGCTAGCTAGTTATGTTAGGCAGCTAGATGCCTGAGGTTGGGGAGCTTTTGTATTGAATTTCTGTTCTCCCATAAAGATGTCTTCCCCTCTATGGGAAGTGCTGTTACTGTATATAGTTTCGCTAGCTTGGTAATTCACCTGCATTTAGGCTATTTAAATCGGGAACTTAAATGATACAGTATGCATGCTGTCTAGCTGCATGAGCCAACTTGAAAAAGCGAACAAAGTTGAAAACAAAGAGTCTCATCCTCATCAGGGTTTAAGAAGTTCCATGCTAATCCAGATCGCGGAAATGTTTTTATATATTTCCGGATATTGATGTGCTGTTTCTTTTTAAAAATCTAAACTAAATAAAAAATGTATTAGTCCTTAATGTACCAAGATGAGTTTAATTGAGATTGAGATCCATTAAGATAAGAATGGGTTTTTTTCTCTAGGGAGCCCTGACCATGATGAATTTGAATTCATGACATTGTGATTTTATGAATTCAGAATCATCCCTAATCTACTGGTCTGAATTACACTCAGCCGCTGGTTTTTAATTGTGCTGGTAGCTGTCGGGCAATGATTGGCTGAATTTGGCAGTGGAGGAACCACCCTATTGGTCCCTTATCATTGTTTGTGCTCAACACGTCCCCTGGATTCCAGTTTTTCCCACTGTGCATTGCAGAATGCAGTCATCGGATACCTTTTGTACCTTTTACCCATAAATCCCATGATTCCCTGAGGCTATAAAATTCATAGTGCAGAAAATTTATGCAAAATAAATGTGTGAAACAGTCCTGCAAGCCAGTTCAGATGTTTTTCTTGTCAGCAGACGTGCTGCCCTGTGATTGTTAGATGGATAGACAGATGGATTCACGTAAGCATAGGCTGTGTATTGTCACCCTGGTTTGTTTGCAGGTTTATTCTGTATTGCATTAAATGGCTTTGTTAGTCACCCTGTGTAAGCATGTCTGCTAAATGAGTAAGCGTGATGTATGAAATTCATTTAGTAATGTACCTCTTGCCAAATTCACCTGGTTGCTCTCTTTGTTGCTGTCAGAAGCATGTATTTGTGGCTGTCGACAGTGCAAGTGCAGCTGTTACTGTATGGCGCTTCATCACCGTGCTTTCACACAAGCAGATTAAACCATTTCTCCTTCCCGTGTTATTTCGGTGTGAGGTAACGATCTGTCCTCTGCAGGGGGGTAAAAGTAAAGGGGGGGGGGGGGGAAGAGCCCTGCGAGCCTGCCGAGGTGTTTTTTGGTGCGGTCCAGCCCCCGGCCGCGGCCCTCCCTCGGGTTGCGCAACGCCGCGGTGCGCGCGCGCGCTTGTTTACCGGGAGGCCCCGCGGCTGGGAGTGCGTGCTTTTTAAACCCCATTTAACGAGCTTGTCTTTGCAGCCGAGAGCGGGATAATCCCCGAAAACCGGCTTTGCTGCGGCGTGCGCTCCGCTCTCCCCCTGGTCCCGCGGCGGCCGTCCCGCTCCGCTCCGCTCGTCCCGGCCCGGGGTCCGTGGGACGCCACAGCGGCGCCGCGCCCGTCCCTCACGGGGGCCCTGGCACGGGACGTTAGATTACCGGCGCGGTTTTGTACCGGAAATTTCCCCGGCACCGGGTTGCCTGGCGAGCGGCTCACGCCTCACCCGCAGACCCCTCCCACTCATGAGTCACTGCAGTGACGTCACCAGGGTCGCGCTCCGGCTCATCCCCGCCAGCGAGGCCAGCGTTACGCAATGGGCATGTCTGTATACACACGGACACACAGACACACACACACGCATACGTACACACAGACACACAGACATGCACGCACGCACGCACACGCACTCGGGTGCAGGCACTGAGAGTGTCTGCCTCTTTACGGATAGCGGGGAGGACCGGTGTGTCGGCGAAGGCTGGCGTGCTTACCAGTCCCAGGGCCGCGGGCTTCGTGCCGCCCAGCTCGCGTAAGCGTTTGGCGCGATTCGCCTACCGACAGCCGCTTCATTGGTCTGTCGGTGAAAACTAGAAACCCCTTCAGATGACACTGCACCGGACTCCGTCGGGCTCAGTCTTTCACTTTCTGTCTGTGTTGACTGTAGTTTCCTGATCGGACTGCCCACTCACGCCAATCTGCCGTTTTCAAACTGGAGCTCGACGGCACATTCCCAGAGTTCAGCTGCCTTCAGCGTTCCGTCGAGGGGGAGGCTGGGTGTGATTTATTTCTGGAGGTGCGGGATAGTGTCATGGTTGTATTGCTGTTGTACCGACTGAAGGCACGTGCCAGAGAGAGAGCACATCTGATGCTCCGCTGGTGATGCAGATGAAGAGAATTTAAGGCTCAGAAAGCAGCCTAATCACAGTCATCTGAACTTCTATTATTATTCATTTTTAATTTACCATAATTACTAGGAAAACTCACAAGCAGAGCTATGTCAAGACACGGTAACTCTCTAGACTCCAGCTCTCTGCTCAGTCGTCAAGTAGCTTAGTAAGTTGAAATGTATGCTGTTTTATAATTAAAATTTGTTACATTTTCTCCACGCTTATCTACTCTTCCAGTGAATGTGGGAACGTGGTGGTTACTGTAGTAATGTAATGTGAAAGGGCTGTGATTGGCATTGGCCCGCTGTGGCCGGCCAAATATCAGTTACTGATACTGGCTTCCCAGAATTTCCACGGTGCGCACGCCTAATTTTGACTTTCGAATGATTTGTGTGTGCAAAGCCCACTAAAGCTGAATTTGGTGACGGCCTTAATTAGTTTTTTTTTTACACAACTTCCCTGAAGGTAAAAAGGAAGTCATCTCAGAGCTGAAAGCGAGTGACTGGGCATTTATCCCTTCAGTTTAGACCACACTGTGTCATACAAGTGCGCCAGATTTGTCAGATTTTACTCTGACAACATTTTGCTGCGCTGGACAGAAGTGAAACTAAATGCAGTCTGTGATATTCTGTCTCCTTGCAACCGCGCGCGAGTCCGGAGTTCATCTTGATTTATCGGTGGGAGGAGAAGGTTGTTGTCGAACTGCAAGTCGCGTTTCCTGCGTGAGGCAAAGGCGGTCGTTGTGTGTGTGGTATGGGATTTGAGGATGAGAAGCTGATCGAAAATTCTTTCAGAAGCGTGTGTGTCTGTGGGGGGGGGGGGGGGGGGGGGTGGAGTTTGTTGCCAAGCTACCATCCCCCTTGCTGTTTCTTGTTACATCATTGTGGCTGTCTGTGCCCCCCCCCACCGGCTCAGCCATTGTCATTGTAAATCATATCCGTTTTTCCCCTTGAAGGTTGGCTTGCCCTTGTGAGTAAGATGCATGTGGCCCCCACCTCTTAATACAGCGCTGGCTGTGATGAGCAAGCCTGTTATGTTCCGCCCCTCTGCTCTGTGTGTGTGTGTGTGTGTGTGTGTGTGTGTGTCTGTGTGTGCGTGCGTGCGTGCAGGCAGGCACGTGTGTGTGTGTGGTGTGGTTTGTGTGTGTGAGTGCGCACGGGTGTGTGTGTGTGGTGTGTGTGTGAGTGCGCACGGGTGTGTGTGTGTGTGCGCGTGCGCGCGGGTGCTCGGGTGTGTGTCTGAGGGCCTCACTGATTCATTGACTGCTTCTGTAGGGAGTGATGATTGGTTGGGGTGAAAGCCAGCGGCGGCTGTGTCACCGCTGCAGACATGCAGCTGAGGGTACCGAAGCTCCGCCCCCTCGGCTGCTGAGGCGTACTGTAAATGCGGCTCGCTCGCCCTGCTCTGGCGGCTGCGTGCCGATGACATAATCGCCTCTTACCGGCGCTCTCCGCGGCCCGTCCCGTAAGCCAGCCCCCTCGCGACCGCGCTCCCGCCCTATTGGCCCGCCGCCACTTTCCTCTCCGCAGGTTCAGACAAACGCAGATGCCGCCGTTGGCCGCGTACTTGCGTCTGCCAGACACTACAAGGTCAACGGGAGGGGGGTGTTTGTGAATGGTGCCTTCCTCCTTGCGAGCGTGTGGGAGCGACGGCGGGGTTTTGCGGGGCCCGGGGAGGGGGGGGGGGTGGATAGGGTTGAATCTCTGTCCCTGCGGCTGTCTCTGCCCCGTCCGGCCCCCTGCGCGGCTGTCTCTGCCCCGTCCGGCCCCCTGCGCAACCCGGGCAGCCGCTGACGCGGCGTCGGTCTGAGAATAACCCACAAAGTCATTAAGGTCTCCTTGAATGGCTGACGCACGCCAGGCTGCGGCTTCCACGCCCTCGCCTTCTCTCCAATGAGAGGGGGCACTTCCGCCCCAGCAGCCTGGGTACAGAGAGATGTGCGCGTGAACAGGTCTGAGTAAAGCACAGTCGAGCTGGTCAGGTGCTGTGTCCGTGCTCCAGTGCTGTGTCCGTGCTCCAGTGCCGTGTCCGTGCACCAGTGCTGTGTCTGTGCTCAGGTGCTGTGTCTGTGCTCAGGTGCTGTGTCTGTGCTCAGGTGCTGTGTCTGTGCTCAGGTGGTGTGTCCGTGCACCAGTGCTGTGTCTGTGCTCCGGTGCTGTGTCCGTGCTCAGGTGCTGTGTCCGTGCTCCTGTGCTGTGTCCGTGCTCAGGTGCTGTGTCCGTGCTCCGGTGCTGTGTCCGTGCTCCGGTGGAGACGTTCAGGCGGGGCCCGGCCTTGATTGACCCGCTCCCGTGTGTTGTGCCCCGCTCTGGTCCGCAGTGATGCACGATGCCCATAGTGGACAAGCTGAAAGAGGCCCTGAAGCCTGGCCGGAGGGACTCGCCCGACGAGGGCGACCTCAACAAGCTGCTGGCCTCGTCCGCCAAGAAGGTGCTCCTGCAGAAGATCGAGTTTGAGCCGGCGAGCAGGGGCTTCTCCTACCAGCTGGAGAGCCTGAAGAGCAAGTACGTCATCCTCAACCCCAGGAGCGAGAGCGCCGCGGGGCCGAGGCCCGCCGACACCGTCCACATCAAGAGGCAGGGTAGGTGTGGTTGCGGGTTCAAATCTCAAAACCTGCCACCTGTCAGCAGCCCATTGCATGTACATGCACATGCATCTTTTTACTGGGTGCTGTTATACAGAGAGATATTTACTATTTTTGACCCTTAACATGGAATGATTTGGCATTATTCTTGAAGCAACGTAGCGTTCACCAAGTTGCTGTAGAAAAGTTTATGTTAAATGTCCAAGGATATGATTTAAGAGGGTAGATAATGAAATATTATTTATCTGTGTCAGGGAAGGTCAAATAAAGTCAATAGTGCATTGGACAAGGATCGTAAGGTGTGTAATCGGCTGTTATTTAACGAACTGTTTTTGCCTGTGTGTGTGAAGCCAGTGTGCTTTGCTGTGAATGCCTTGACGCTCGGCGCAGTGATGCGGAGTGTAGCTAACATGGCTGTGCCGCCCTGCCCCTCTCCCCAGTGTCGGAGAGCGCAGGCGGGGGCCAGAGCGATGGAATCCCCGCCCCCCAGAAAATGCTGTTTCCCGCTAACCGGCTCTCCATGAGGTGGGAGCGCGTCTACAGGGTGGGGGCCGGCCTCCACAACCTGGGGAACACCTGCTTCCTGAACTCCACCGTGCAGTGTCTCACCTACACCCCGCCCCTCGCCAACTACCTGCTGTCCAAGGAGCACAGCCGCTCGTGTGAGTCAGCCCCGCCCCTTTGCCCCGGCCTTCTCCACAGAGGTGGGAAGTCCAAAAGTCAGAGAGTGCTGCTATGCGTTTCTTCCACCCATTAACTCAGCCAGCTGATTTCACTAATCAGTTCTAAATGCTGGCTGAAGGATTGTGCTGATTAGTAAATCCAGGTAATTGGAACAAATTGGAGCAAAATACTGGGGAGGACTTTTACTTTCTTGAACCTGAATTTTCCACTTCTCCTTTTCCATTGGCCGGTGTGACTGCACCTTGTAGTAACAGGACGTGCCATTGGCCTCCAGGCCCAGGCTAGTTGAGCTTTGTTTGGATGTTGTAGTCCTCGCTGTGTGCACCCCTGTGTTCGCGGGTGACTGTTGGCGGTTTGTGGCTCAGTCTGACGCCTGCGTTTCCTCCTCCTCCTCCTCCTCCTCAGGTCACCAGTCGGGGTTCTGCATGATTTGCGTGATGCAGAACCACATCGTCCAGGCCTTCGCCAACACCGGGAACGCCATTAAGCCCGTGTCCTTCATCAGAGATCTGAAGAGTAAGCATCTTCCCTATGGTGTGCGTGTGCGTGTGCATGTGCATTTGTGTGCATGCGCATGTGTGCGTGTGTGTGTGCGCCTGTATGTGCGTGTGTGTGTGTGTGTGCATGCGCATGTGTGCGTGTGTGTGCATGTGTGCGTGTGTGTGCGTGCGCCTGCATGTGCGTGTGTGTGTGTGTGCATGCGCATGTGTGCGTGTGTGTGCGCCTGTGTGTGTGTGTGTGTGTGTGTGCATGCGAGTGTGAGGCAGGCAGCAGTTTTAAACACATTACAAGAAGAAGCGACGGGAGATGATGCTGAGTAGAATGAATTGGCGTGTGATTAGCACGATAGCGCTCGGCTGCGATGCTGGCACTTCCTGTAGGTGTCCTCTCGTGTGCTCGCCCGGTGATCCCGGTTTCCCTGATTTTGACGTAGGCGGCCGCTAAAATAACTGTGCAGCTTCAATTCCTTTAATTCCCTAGCAGATAAAGAGCCTGTCGTGTAAGAACAAAGGCTCCATAGACGTCCAAAAGAGTCCTACGCAGTCGCTCTGCCAAAAGCCTAAAATGAATCCCAACCTGTGACTCCCAAAGCAGTGAAACGTCGACACTGGAAGGACTAGCTCTGCCTGAAATTGACCTTGTGTGAAGTGCCGGCGGTCCTGGGTGCAGTACACGAGTCCTGCCTGCTCTCCACTGGCGGGCGCTGTGGGGGAGGGGGGGGTGACGTCACCCCCTCCCCTCACAGGATGCGTCACAGCGAATCCATGACGACGGCGGCACACAGAGGAGACGCTCTCTGACTGGCTGCTCACGTGGTGCAGCCCAAGGGGGAGAGCCCCTCCCCCACCCACCTACCCAGGCCTCGCTCTCTTCTCTCGCCCTTTCTCTCTTGCTTTCTCATTTTCTCTCTCTCTCTCTCCCTTGCTCTTTCTCCTCTCTCTCCCTCTCCCCCCCCTCACTCTCCCTCTTCTTCTCTCCCTCATATTCTCCCTCTCCCCCCTCTCTCCCTCGCTCCCTCTCTCCTCCTCCTCCTCCTCCTCCTGCTGCTGCTGCAGTGACCTCTCTCTCCTTGAGACTGCGGACTGGGAATATCTGGCACAAATCCCCAGCAAAGGCAGCAGTGTCACTGAGGCTCAAAGGCTGCTCTCTCTGTCTGCCTTTTTAGTCTCTTTCTCTAGCTCTCAAACCCTTGCTTTCTTACGTTCTTGGCTACTCATTTCTTCTGAAAGAACCAGATTCTCTTTGCTCCCGGCCCATTCTGTACAGGGCTGAGTGGGCCTGCTGGTGTTTGTGTGAGGATTGAGTCTGTTCAGAACGGTCCCTGACGGGTTCAGGACAGGTCCCGGCTCGTTCAGAGCACATCCCGAATGTAACTCGTGAGGTTGAAGCGCTTGTGCCCGGGTGCGGACCAGGTCCGAGCCGGTCGTGGGGTCAGCCGCTTCGTTCCTCTCGCCTGACCGCACGCAGCGTTTAAGGAGGCCCTCGTTAGGTAACGCTAACGGCTAACGGTGTCACGTGGCGTAACCCAGTTTCCCCCCCCCCCCGTTTTCGCAGAGATCGCCCGCCACTTCCGGTTCGGGAGCCAGGAGGACGCCCACGAGTTCCTGCGCTACACGGTGGACGCCATGCAGAAGGCCTGCCTGAACGGCTACCCCAAGTAAGCCCCGGGTGCCGGCGACGCCCGCGCCCCGATCCGCGCGCGCGGACGCGCAGCGCGGCTGTGTCTTGTGCCGCTGACGTCGTCTGATTGGGGGAAACTGCGGCTTTGCATAAGGGTTAACGGCATAAGTGCACAACTTCATAGCGAGTGCTTTGTAATCTGTAAGATTAAAAGGCTTAATCGTCTCTCTGTTGCTCCTGTAGGTTGGACAGGCAGACCCAGGCCACCACACTGGTCCATCAGATCTTTGGGGGTTATCTCAGGTCACGAGGTACAGTGACGTGCTTCTGTCAGTAGAGAGCAGTGGATAGTTCTTTACTGCCTCATAGGTGACTTAACCACTCGACAAAAGATAGTTAGTCACCGGATTTGCCAAACGTTCGGTGAAACGACATGGCCGCTACAAGCCAGAACATTTACTCTTGTGTTTTCAGTTTCTCCTATAACATTTAAAAAAAAAAATCTTCTCACTAGTGGTGACTTGGTTAAAGGAAATTCCCTCAGATTTGCATGCGGGAAGTTACCTGGTCCTGTGCCTTTAGTTTAGACACTCTTTTTAGCGTAACAGCTAACGCGTAACATTTCTGTCAGTTTCGTTCGAACTTGGCGCAGTTTCAGCACTGTACGTCAGGAAACTGCTGAGCGAGTTGCACGTTGACTGGTTGCAAGGGCACCGTTTCTGTTGTAGGTTAAAGAACATTGCAAGTGCGAGCTGACCCATTTTCCTCGTGAATTATTATGCGCGTTTTATTACGTAGACGTTCAGCGGCCTTTTTGTTGTACGTCTCTCTCTATCGCGTATGGGTCATGTGGTCATTGTTTGTGCTGCCTGGCCCCTGGGATTGCTGCTTGCAGCTGTGTTTTGCATATGAATCATTGTCTTTGTGTGCCTTTATGACTTTTTTTGTGCACATGGATTTTTCTCTGCAGTGAAGTGCTCCATTTGTAAAAGCGTATCGGACACCTATGACCCTTACCTGGACATTGCTGTGGAGATCAGGGTAAGCCATGGCATGCTTCTCCATTATGAGTTAACGCTTTTTGCTTGAGTTTGCCGAAAAATTAGTTGTTCGAACAGGATTTGTGGAATTCTGTGTTTATTTAAATAAATATGCCATTCCTTGAGATTAAATCTCAGTGAAAGATTTTGTAGATTTTGTTGCAGTCATGGCCCCCACAGTTTGCTGTGGAGCTGGCTGACTGACTGACTGACTGTCTGTCTGTCCATCCATCCATCCACCTCTCTTTCAGCAAGCGGCGAACATCGTCCGGGCCCTGGAGCTGTTCGTCAAACCGGACGTCCTGAGTGGAGAGAACGCGTACATGTGTGCTAAGTGAGTGCTTCTCCGTGCTCGAGGGTTTCTCGTAAACGCCGTCAGGATAGCTTCAGGCTTCTTACAGAAACCTTAAGGAAGCTTGGAAGCTTGGAGGCTTTGTCGGTGTCAGTGGGGGGGCAGTCCACATTGTGATATCCGCGAGCCCGTACGCAGCCGTCCGTGTCGCCTGGCCCCTCCCACACCACCGTGCGTGTCCCGCCTCTGGCTCGCCCGCTGTAAAGGTTTTTTTTCATTTGCTCGTTTTACGTCGTTTGTCTTCAGGTGTAAGAAGAAAGTGCCGGCGACCAAACGCTTCACCGTCCACCGCACCTCCAACGTGCTGACGCTGTCGCTCAAGAGGTTCGCTAACTTCAGCGGCGGGAAGATCACCAAGGTGATTCTGAGGATTACCGCTACATTAGTTCCCTCCAGTGAAGTTAAGGCTGCTAGCTGTCAGTAAGATGCACCTCCTGTCTCGTACAGGAGCTAGCTCTCTCCTGTAGAACTGTGTGGCTGTAGTGTGTAAAATAGTCACTGGTTCACTGGTCATAAGGAAGTGCGCATTATTTGGCTACACATGTCCTTCTCTATGGTTGTGCGTGTTTCCTTACGATCGGTCATGGTGAAAGTGGCATGCTCTTTCTTGGTGTTGAGAATTTGTGACCAACAGAACTTCAGACTTTGGTTTAATTTCCCTCTGTCAGAATGAATTTTCTCTGTGTTCTCCCTCCAGGATGTGGGTTACCCAGAATTCCTGAACATACGGCCCTACATGTCTCAGAGCTCAGGGGACCCAGTCATGTACGGCCTGTATGCTGTCCTGGTGCATTCTGGGTACAGCTGTCACGCCGGGCACTACTACTGCTATGTCAAGGTGAGATGCACAGGATGCTGTTGCCTAGAGACAGGGTTTTGATGCTAGCTGGTTTCATAGTAAGAGAAAGTACTTTCCCGGGTTTTGTCACATAGGGAAGTAAACAATGCATTGTTTCTTAAAATGTGTCGACAGGCCTTAAATCTTGCATCATGGAAAGTGGTATATTCCACTGTCATGGAAATTTGTAGTCATGGGGGAAAAAGTAAATTCCTTTCGATGTGCCATCAAAAAGAATTTGTAAGAAATTTTTGAAATTTCACGTGCAGCAACCTAAATACATCCATCTTTGTTGCTAGCTTAGCACCATGATGTCATCTGTTGTCAGGTCTAGCAATGTCAGAATGCTGTTACTGCTAACTAATTGGCTAGCTTGCTGGTTTGTACTTTGAATCCCCTGCCAAAGGGCGCTGGTGACTCATATTTATTGCTCAGAGTGGCTGCAGGTGTGCGTCCAGTCTGAGAATAAGCAGTCTGAACAGTCAGCGTTTTCCATCTTCAAAGTTCACGAGACCTTGACTGTTTCGGCCATACAGTAATAATCCTTAAGTCCTGAAATATTTAAGGTGAACCCATTTGAAAATGAAAAGGAAAAATGCCGGCTTGATGGAAAGGTCAAGAGCTCATTGGATCCCTCAATCGATCTTCTGCAGGCCAGCAACGGGCAGTGGTACCAGATGAACGACTCAATGGTTCATTCCAGTAACATCAAAGTGGTCCTCAATCAGCAGGCCTACGTCCTCTTTTACCTGAGGTAATGAGGAGGCGAACTCCTGAGTCCGAGTGGCTTTGTGTGTGCGGGCGGAGGCCCCTTGCGATGCCTCGCCCCGGGGGGAAGCATCCGGAATGCCTTCGGGACACGTTGTTCTGTCTGGTGCCGTAGAATCCCCGAAGCGAAGAAGAACACGGACGGCCCGGTGATCAAGGCGGGGGCGCTGCACGCCGGGAGGAACGCCATGACCCCCGAACAGCTGAAGAAGGCCACCCTCAACGGGTCACTGTCGTCGCCGCAGGTTACCAAGGTATGGGGCATGATGGGGTTTTTGCTGTACGCATTTCACCTGCACAGGCTTAAAAAAAAAAAAATATATATATGAATAAAAAATTAAATCTATAAGCAGAAAAGTAAAGTTTTTGTCACTGGTGGCAGTTGAGAAACCTCACTGACAATCATGTGACATAAAACCCTTTATGATGACGGGTGTGCATTCCGCTGAGTGTTTTGGATCGTAAATGTGCAAAACCGATTATGAATGCAACTGTTTATGAATGCATTGTACAAATGTAAGTTTCGATCATTGAGTTTGATCTTTCTGGAGTGTTCTAAATCCTGTGAGAGTCTCACAGGCCTGGAGTTGGAAGCTGAGCTTGTCTTCCTGTTGTCCTCCCTGGTTTCCTGTGCAGAAGCTGGACCCCTCTCAGCTGCGGAAGATCCAGTCCATGGATGGCGGGGTCGGGGTCCCTGTGCCCCGAGGCGGCGGCGGCGGCCCCTTGCCCAAGCTGGCTAATGGCATACCCTCGGGCCACGCCCCCTCCAAGCCGCCGGGCCCCACCCTGATCGAGGAACCCTTCAAGAAGCTGAAGAAGCCGTCGCCGCAGACGCTGGGCCGCAGCGCCACGCCCGCCCCCTCCAACGGCCTGAGCAGGGCGGACGGCGAGCGGAGGCCGGGGTCGGAGGTCAGGGGCCTGGCTGCATCTACCTCAATGAAGTCCCTGTCCGACTCGTCCTCCGCAGACAACTCCGATTCCAAGGTAGCGTGTCTGCGCCTCCCCCTGTCTGTATACTGCACGGAGCTTACAGCCGCGTGGGATCAGACATACACCCACCCCTGTACAGGCCCCGCCCTGCCCCGACCCCGCCCCACCCTGCAACACCCCGCCCCACCCCAAATTTACCACTCTCATCACGCCCTGCCTTCCTGCTTTTCATCAACCTCACCCTGTCCGATTGTGAAATGGTGCCACCTACTGGTCAGGAGCAGGAGCGCATGTGTTGTACTGTCAGTGTGGGCCAATAGATTTTCCATGTCCCATTTTAACTGCGTTGTACATTTTCACTTGAGGATGGAATAGAACACTGAGTGGTGTTTGCTGCTTCCCTTCTGGCAGTGCCTGGGGTAGGGGGGGCTGTTCTCCTCCGTGGAACTTGCTGAGGGGGGGGGGGGCAAGGGCGTTAGAGTAATGTAATGATTGGGGACCTGGCCTTGTAACTCAAAGGCTGTGGTGCTGCCATGGTGACCTTGTGCAAGGTACCCTGAATTGCTTTAGTAAATGTGGTGTGTGTAAGAGTGTGCTAAAGGCTGAATGTGGGCTTGGTGGTGGTGGGGGGGTCACGCTGTGTCTCAGTTTGCGGTTGCGCTGTGCCCTCCAGGACTGCGGGGGGCCCCGGAGCGCCCCTGCCGGCGACCCGGCCGCCCAGAGGAGCGGCGTGAACGGGACGGCCTCCCCCAGCCGCTCGGCCGAGGGGTCCAAGGGCCTGGAGCACAGGGCCGGAGACGACCAGAAAACGGTCAAGTTAAAACCCCAGGCCCTCACCAACGTCACCTCCGAACCCACCAGCACCATGTCGCCCCCGCCCGCTAAGAAACTGGCCCTGTCTGCTAAGAAGGTGAGCGGGCGGGGCGGGGCGGGGCGGGGAGGGGGGATCCGAAGCGGCCGGCGTGCGCTAGCTGACGTAGCTTGGGCCTGAGTGTCACAACGACCTTCACAAAGGTCGAAAATGGGGTACTAATGAAGACAGCGGTGTGGGTTAACTTGTGTAGCAAAGGTCTGTGTAAGTTCATCACAGACTGATTACTGACTGATCACTTCCATAGCCTCTGCGGGGCTGCTCACTAGCCTACATAGATTTTGGCTTGACTCTCACCAGGACTGCTTGATTCAGTTAGAAACTCGCATAGCAGATTACCAACAGCAAGCTAGTTTACCTCCAACATGGAACGTTTTGAGGAACGCTGTGGAATATTCTGGCGAGATTCACATTTGCGTTAAATGATGTCATGACAAGAATGTTCCTCAGACAGTGTGTGAACATGTTTACTGTGCCCAACGAGTTCTGTCAAAGCCACAGAAGTGTTCCAGGTGTGTTACACGCAAACTTACTGCTAACCTCCACAGGTGCGGCTGATTTAGTGATGGAAAAGTTGAAGAGTAGTGTAGCTACTGAAATGCCAAATTTGGTGCACGCTGCAGTATTTACCAATGAAATTTATATAAATGACCATAATTGTCCGTTCACTATTAAAGTAATTCTTAATTGGAATGAAAAATGGAAAAATGTTCAGAGAGTGATACTGCAACGTTCCTAGTGATTTTAAAATGGTATTCAATAGACAGTACAAATGTCTGTTTTACTCTTACATTTCTGAAATGTTCTGTCTCCCATATGGTATTAGGCCACCCAGCTAATGAGTATTTCCTGCATTCCTGAGATGTGTTTTTTGTTGTGCTGTTTTTGGGGTCCAGTGTAAACGGTACCCAGCGACAGCTACACGTGTGCGCTGTGTGTTGAATCTCTTGGCTTGTTTTTTAGTCTTTTTCTTTTTCTTTTGTTCTTCAATTTTCTATTCCTTTCTTCTAACCATTTCTAATTCTTCTCTGCCATACCCTCTTCTGTTTTTTTTTTCCTCCTCCCCCGTTCCTTTCCTTGTCCGTTTCTTGTTTTATCCCCGCCCCTTCCTTGCCCTTTTTTTATTTTTTATTTTTTTAAACCCCTCATTTTTTCACACGTTCATGGCTGCGTTTTATTTTTTTTCTTTAGACCACCAAGTTTTTATTTATGTCAATAACTGCAGGCCAGTCCCAGCTGGAGCCCGATCAGCAGTGAGGCTCCGCTTCCCCCCGCACGCCATCCGTCCAGAGACCCCACGCATCCCGCACACCTCCACCCCCTCATCTCCGCTCCTCCCGCGCGCGCTAACAGGTAGGCCCTGCGAGTGCTCGGTCGCCGCTGCGCCCCCCCCACCCTACCCCCCCTTCGAGCGGAAACCGCTCCTTCTTCCGTGAAACGTCCCCACGTGTTGCTGCAATTCACATTTATTGTGTGTGTGTGTGGGTGAGCTTCCTAAACCCCTAATGAGCCTACATGTTTCCATGTCTTTATTATGTACCATGTGTCTCTACTGTTTATGTCCTTTGATGTTACATTGGTATGTGACTTGACTGAAACGTAATAAACTGTGTGTGTGAGTGTGTGTGTGTGTGTGTCTCACGGAGTTGCTTGACTGTTTCCTCTTTTTTTTTTACTCTGCCTCTTTGATTCAGGGCTGCTCCATTCCATTTGCCCAAACCCCAATTGCCACCCACACCCCAGCCCAGCGCAGACCCCCCCCACACCCCCCTGTCCTCTGCTCTGCCGAGGCCGCCGCCCACCTTCTCTGCTCAGACCAATGGCTTTCTCCCACACCCTCTGAAGACCCCCAGTCCGGCCTCTCTCACGCGAGGCCCCGCCCCCGAGCCTGCCGGCCCCGCCCCGCAGAGGAAGAAGAAGAAACACAAGCGCCGCCACTCGGAGATGGAGGCGGAGACACCGCCGGCCGCCGCGCAGCCCGAGCGGGAGGCGGGACAGCCGGAGGCCGACCGCAAAAAGAAGAAGAAGAAGAAGAAGAAAAAGAAGCGGAAGAGAGAGGAGGAGGAGGAGGAGGGGGAGTGTCCCAGGAGCCCCGGGGAGATGGCGCAGTCGCACCTGGAGCCTCCGGCCCCGCCCCACCCCTCTCAGGAGGAGGACTGGTGTCTGGGGGAGCCCTGGACCATCTCCCCCGCACCTGCACGGGCGCAGACACAGCTGGAGCAGACGCAGACGCAGCCAGAGCAGACGCAGACACAGACGCAGACTCCCAACGCGGGACAGCAAGCCGCAGACGCGGTCAGGAAGAAGAAGAGAAAACGCAAGGACAGACAGGAAGAGGAAACGGTCTCTTACCCTGCCCCAGAAGGGTATGTGTTTCACAAGAAGGATTCTTCCAGCTCAGCAGTCCCAGATATGAGCACCTTTTCGACCTTTTCGAGCAGTAGGGCAGTGGTTTGGGAAGTGGGCCTGTAACTGCCTAGTTTGCAGGTGCTTGTTAAGGTATGGCTGTGCCTTTTTGGCCTTGAGCAAGGTACTTAACCTGAGTTACTTCTGTAATTATCCAGCTGCATTTTATGTCAATCGTAAGTTTCTCCTGATAAGAGCATCTAGCTAAAAAAATTTATTTTAAGTAAAATAAAAGCACAGAGTGAAGCTTAAATTAAAGAGCTGTTGGATCTTAGGGACTGGCAGTCTGTCATTTGGCTCCGCACCTGAAACAGTCTGGATAGACAGGCCCTCTTCTGTGAAATAATACACAGGGAGGATTTACTTACAGGCTGTATTGATCTTGCTCAGTTTTGGAGCATTTAGTTTCACTTCGTTATTCTGAGGGAAACTTGCTGGGAGGGAACGCCATTTTAATGAAATGGCTTACCCACGTCCCCCACAAGGAAATGAAGCACACTAAATTAAGGGCCAAAGATGGGATAGAACCTTGGTGTAGATTTTACAGAACGAGTAAAGTATGTGAACTGAGAACTACAGACTGCATAAATGCTGAGTTTGTTGTTAAATATAAGTCGCGTTTGTGTTCATGTGCAAGTCAAAACAACCTGGTCTTTTAATGGACGGTTCCATGTAATTAATGTCAAGCTGTTTCCTTTTCCTCTGCATTTCAGCTCCAGGATGGAGGGAGGAGACACTGGGACAGAGCTGAAGAAGAAGAAGAAGAAGAAAAGGAGGCTGAAGGAACACTTGGAGAGATGCGGAGAGAAGGGCCAGAGAGCGAGCGATCGGGAGCACACGGACGCAGGCGCAGTCCTCCCGCCACAGGGGGGCGCCGTCGAGGCAGGGAAGGCCCCCGTCTCCAGCTCAGGTAGCCACAATGCCGCAGCCTCTGCCACTGATGCCACTCAGCCGTCAGTCAACGGTGAATGTGACATTCGAACAGGTTTCCCACGTGTTCATTGTTTGATTGCTGCTATTAGCAATGCTTGGTCACTGTGTTGGCGGCGTGTGTTCTGACAGTGTTTTGTACTCCAAGGCTGGGGCTGTTCAATAATTGATAGGTTCTCGCCGTGCTGAGTGCATGATGCTAATGGTTGGAGTGGTGCAGGCCACGTTTCTGGCATAGCGCGGGCCCCCGCCGCTAACTTCCTGCCCCGCCCCGTAGCCGCAGTGTTCGTGTGGGACAGCCGGGTGAGGGACGGGTATAGGCGCCTGCAGGCGGACCCCGCTGCGGAGGAAGGGGGAGGACGCGGCCCCCGCCCCGCTGCCACGGGCTGGGACGGCGCGCGGACCGGCGGCGTCGTGGAGGAGCTCCTCAGGAACTCCGCGGACACGGCGTACGGAACGCAAGGTGAGCGGGCGCGGAACGTTCCGGAACGTCGGCGTTGGCGGAGCTGTGGCGTGGTGCGGGCCGTGAGGTTGTGGCGTTTCCACAAAGGGAGCGGGCAGAAACCGGGGACGTGCGTTCGCTGTCACATTCTTTTAACGGCATGTTAAAAATGCAGGCTTTTGAGGGCTACGCGAATAGGCTAGCTCCTTTCTCTTTCCTGTTTTGCCTGGTGCTTCCGAGTTAATTGTCTTCACTAGACTTGCAGAACTCCCCGATAATTTTACGCAATTTTAGCGTGATAATAAGAGTACCTCAAATCTGTGCCTTTGCTTTCTTCTAGGCCATATGGGCCTTATGGTGCCTTATAGGCAGTGTGGTAAAATGACACCTGTTTATACAGCCAGCTTCGCTGGATGCTGTGGACGGCAGGGTGTGGGTTGTAACGGGACGTCCTGTCCCCCGTGTGTGCGTGTGTCCGTGTGCAGTGCTCAGCTGGGACGGGGACGTCTCTGCTATCAGCAGGGATGCGGCGGACGACGCGCGGCTCTCGAAAATGGACACCGTGATCGACGAATGGGACGAGGACTTCGACAGCGGGAAGGTGAGAGGGAAGCCAATCAGACGCCCGCACTGAGGGGCGTGTCCAACCTCCGCGGTAACCCTGGAGGTTTTCACTGCATCCACAGCGCAGCGCTAAAATAACGTTTCTGTCAAACTCAGTTTTGCGCTGTGGGCGGAACTGCTCTGTGAACGAACGTAGTCCAATCACGCGCCAATGATTTTACTCTTCTCCGTATGTCTGTCTGTCTGCGCGTATGCACAGGTAAAGAAGGTGAAAAAGTACAAGAAGGAGAGGAGGAGGAGTTTTAATGTTTTCCAGAAGATACAGGACCGGAAGAACATGTGGTCTGTCACACCAGGAGGGAAGAAGGGTTGCCTGGGATACCGCTACTGACCAAGAGAACCAGGTGAGTCCGAGCGCACGTCCTGATAGGCCGAGTGTAAATAAGGTGGCAGCGATCACACGTGCGCGAGTCACATACTGAGATACTGACGAGAGCATCCTGAGAGAATGCCTAAATCTCAGAGCGTTCCAGCCCTGAGGAAAGAGACCTTTTAGAAAGGGATGCTGCAGCACGGTCGGGGATAAGCTGTCTGTTACCACATAAAAACATTTCTGCTGCGCTAAGCACTTTGCTTGCTTCGTCAGATTTACTGCGCCAAAGAGTTTGACTAAGCAGAAATCCGAAGCACAGTGCCTTTTTTAACCGTCACTCACTTAGAACGCTAGAATTACTGTCAAGCCCTTACAGACTTGCTCGTAATCATGAAGTACCAAGCCACGAATGCAGGACTCACTGATTGGTTGGTTGGTTGACCTGGTTTCAGCACTTCTTTTGTGTCTCCTCCCAGTTGGCATGTGGGATGTTTTAAGACGGGGGTCGTCCTCTGTGGCTCTCCGCTCGAAGGCGAGGGGCCCTGCCAGAGGCTGGCGCTGCCGTCTGCCCAATCGGACCAGAACTTGGCCGGGGGGGCGGTCCTGCGGTCCGGACCACGGCGCTGTGACGTCTCCACGCGGCCCGCGGCCTCCTCTGAGGTTCTCTGCTGGGGGGGAAACGAGCGGAACCGGACAAGTCCGACACACGGGCGGCTCGATCCGGGCTAATCCGGGCTAATCTCGGGCAATCTGCCACGAGTGCTGGAAAATGCTACCACAGTACAAGGCCTGAGTGCGCCGGTTCATTGATCCAACCATTTAACGACTAGGCATGAATGAGTCGGCTCACCGAGGGCGTCACAGCCATCTTGTACTGCGGTCGTCATGGCGGCATGTCACGCGTCCCCGTTTTGAGTGGAAGTACTGCAACGCGATCTCCTTCATTCACCCAAGACTTCCACTCTCTCCGAGAAATACTCAGACGACGTTAAAAATGAAATCTCGGCTTGCTGATATCCTTGCTTCTGTCATTTCTGAACATTGTGACCGTTAGTTAATTGAGCTTTTAAGTCTTTCGTAAAGGCCGGCGGGTCAAGCTGTGTTTGACCGAACGTGCGCCATGTTGCTCGTGAAGTCTTGGTGAATGAGGGGGAGCGCGAATTTTGAATGTGAGAATGAGAATGAAATGGGAGTGTTTTGGGTGCACAAACGAGGGCAGTGCTGTACAACCAAGCTGTCAACAGCCTGCCGCCACCTAGCAACCAGGAGCAGGCTGTTACAGTCTTTCATGGCCGCAATCCTGCTAGCTGCGAAGTTGCCTGTGGTAATGGTAATCTTGCGTACACCTGGAACATCTGGCCAAGTGACCTCCTTTCCAAAAAACTACCCCCGACAGTCGAAGAGTGAAAAGTTAGGAAAGTCAGAAGGTTTCTGAAATCTGCGACGCCCTCAGTTACCTGTTCTCGACTTCAAACCGGGAGTGGTGTTACAGTTTAACCACATCCTTCCCCCCCCACCCATGGTGACACACCCTTGCTGAAACTGCGGAGGCCACAGTTGCTAACTGTGACTTTGAGTTAAGGCAGGCTTTTGGAGCCTCAGGGTTGTTGTGGGCCCCGGCTGCAGGTGAACGCTTTGCAGGAATGCTTTTGGCCACTGAAAGGCTTGCGCCTGGCGACCTTTTCTTTTTTGTTTGTTTGACTGTTTGTTTCTTGAATTCTTTAAAAGTGTAATTTTGTTCCTTTGCCAAACATGCTGTAAGGCACGTGTGCGTTGCCCATACAGTTAAGTTTAACACGTGGAAAAGAGGGGTTTTGGACTTCATTTTTTGTTGTTACTGTTGATGAATTCCATGCATGTAATAGTTTTGTTGAATTCAGTTTTATTTTTCTATGTGAATTGTACATCCAAATAATCATACATTTGGAAGATTTATATTGAAAGGATAGTCTTGACACCGAGGATAGATTTGGATTAATTTACTTGTTTGACCGTGTACAAGTAAATGGTACAGAAATTTAAAAAAACACGGCAGGATATTTAAAAAAAAAAAAAAAAAAAAAAAGTGTGCAGAGCAGATCTCCCCGTGGTACCTAAACCGCAGGACCTGAGACAGACAGACACAAACAGGAAGCTGCTCTGTGAATCCGTTCTCCAGCTAGGCCTTCAGACCGCTGCTCAAGTTAAAACAACTTTTTTTTTTTTTTAGGCAAGCAGAGTTGAGGTGAAGAATCTGCTTTTCATCACCGTGAAAATTTTATGGAGTTTTAATTGCGTTTCTCTCTTCCGCCTGTGAAGAATGTATTTAGATTCATTGTTTCACGGTTAATGGACAGACACAATTAAAATTTAATCGGCTAAATTCTTAAGGCTGCAAATTGGATCTTTTTCATTATTGAGGGAACGGCGTAGCTAACGGTTGGCTGTGTGCATGTGCTTCATGCTTGAGATGCAAAAAAGGCTCAGGTTGATATGAATATGTATTTCATGGATTACATATCCATTGTATCAAACATATCTTCAGTAATTCCAATTAATATGCGTATGTGAGAGGGGATGTGTGTAAACTTAATTTATTCAGTCCAGTTGCGAGGAGGATTACTTAAAATGACTCATTTCCCATAACCTTCCCATTATTATTTTAAGATTAAATAAGCTGAATGTTTGAACGTTATATCAGTGGAAATCTTTAAGTTAACATCAAACTTCTTTGTGTTTGGATAAAATCAAATTAGTTGGATCTGCTGCTATTTTTCTGCATCTTTTCAGGACGACGATCTTCTAATGCAATGCCTCCTTTGTTTTCACGTTCGTCTTTCTCTTCCTCCTGCAAACCGTGCCTCTTGAACTCATTACCATCCTCATTTTAGTTTGAGAATTTTAATTTGGGTCTGAATTGAGGTAAAGATGCTTTGGTTTGGTGACGCTTTTAGGACTTCTTTTTCTGTTTTCTCTGTGGCCTGGTGAAACTTGTGTACCATCTTGCCAAGGTGCTGGATCTTTGGTCATGACCTCATGTCCTGTTGGTGGACACAGGTTTGTTCCCAGAATCCACCAGCACCCTAGGGCCAGTATTCGCTGAGAGGACACGAGCAAGGATAAATACTAAATAAATGGAATTTATTTTATTTTATTTTTTCATTTTTTAAAAAGTTTCATCCGTGTAATTTTGTCAACATAGTAAAATTTGGTCTGCAGTCTGTGCTCAGGACAAACAAGAGAGGCTATGTTTGATGTCTGCTTTTATGCATGTAACATATTTAAAGATTTCTATATTTTTTACAGAGAATTAAGAATGTATATTGCAGAGGTGCGGTTCGGTAGAAGCTGGGTTTTGCATGTAGAGTTTGCTGTGGCAGAGCCGCATGTGGGCGGGTTCTCTGGGTCCAGCGAGAGATGCCCGTGGGAAGGAACGCTGGAGGAAGCCACACTGCCTCTCTGCTCTCTATCCTTTGGTGTGTGGGGAGTCGGGACAGAAGGTCTGTGTGTGTGTGTGTGTGGTGGGAGGCAGGGTGTGTGTGTGTGTGTGTGTGTGTGTGGGTGGACTGGCTGCTGTTTCTGTACAATGTGCAGCTCTGGGTCTCAGCACCGGTCACATACAGTACATTGGGGGTGTGTCTCAGGAAAGCTGACCATCCTAGACAACACTGTTGCCCCTCTCACCAAAAACTCCAACCCTTAAGCCCCTCCCCCCCCCCCCCTCGTTCTTCTACACCCTCCCCATTGCTACACTGACCACTGAACTATTCACTGAAATGTCCTACACAAAGAACTCAGTTCCCTGCTATGGTTAAACATCATGCATACCTCCCCTAGTCAATCCCCCCCCCCCCCACCCGATTACTTCTTTAATATGTATAATGTATATTTGAAAATATAAAGAGAAAAAAAAACTGTGGGGTCTTCCATTTGTCTGGGCACAGATACACCGCATTTATAAACGAATAATGAAAATGCTTTGCCAATGTAAAACCTGCACAGCACACCTCTTCTCCTAACCTCCTGTACTGTTTTATAATATAAAAGTACACCACTTTCTCCCCTCCGTTTTATTAGACAGGTTTCCTTGGATTGACTTCAAAATTAGTTGCGTCACGGTTTATATACATACGCATTACACAAAAATGGAAAAAGTATATATTCAAAAAAAAAAATTCAAAAAAAAACCTGTCGTATCTATGGGTTGTTGGATTGTGATTAGAAATTATCTGCAAATAGATGTGAGAAATGCGATGTCTTTCATGTGATTCCGTAATGCTTTTACTGTAGAGTGATTACAGTAAATGACGGTATTAAAAAGAGGCATATTGCTATACGAGTACAGTGTTCTAGAGTGTATGAATGTTTCGTGTGAAACTAACCTGAAATTAGACGTGTAATATCAATGAGACTGACTTATTTTTTATTTTTATTTTTTGGAACACTGATTGGTCTAAATCTTCCCATGTGTCATAATCTGCATTTATGGTTCTACATTTTGCACCATTTTTTCTGACCAAGGAGAGACCTTTAATTATTAAGATAGGAACTCATACAAAAAATATGTATAAATGTACAGGTGCAATAAAGTTGTCACTTTTGTGGAAGTGTTTAGTCTGTTTTTGCCTTATTTGGTTTTTGTCCCAGTAGGCGAATATGAATAAAATGATTCTTAATGAATAATATCATTCTTACAGCAAGTTGTGCCTTTGTCCAGTATTCGTGAACTCCCCCATTTGGAACTGCCAGTTGGATTGGAGTTATTGAAAGGAGTTCATGTTAATGTAGTGGTATCTTGCAGCACTCTAGATGATTTTCCCCCAGCAGTTGTCGTGGATTGCAGGCAGATTCTGCCTTGCGGCTGAGGACTCCAGGTTCTAGTCAGCTGATGGCAGAGCTCCAGCTGAAGCTCTAAACTGCATCTGTTGGGCCCAGATTGCTCTGACATCTCCATAACATATAAACAACGAAACTGAACCTATTCTGAATTTTAACGCTTGCCGTAACAATCCTTGTTGGTTTTTACGTATTTCTGCAGCGTGAAGCCAGTTACGCACCATGACTTTTCATTTTGAGACAGGCCTACTGTATGCTCAGTGGCCACTTTATTAGGTACACCTGCTCGTTAACGCAAATAGCCTACTCCTCCAATCAGCGAATCACGTTGCTGCAACTTAATATATAAACATGCAGACATGGTGGAGATGTTTAACCGTTGTTCAACTACGAATGGGCAAGACGTGTGATCTCTGCAACTTCTACCGTGGTATTGTTGAGGTGATTCCAGTATCTCGGAAGCAGTTGCCATCTAGGGATTTTCGCTAACTACAGTCTCTAGAGTTCACAGAGAATGATGTGATAAAGAAAACATCCAGTGAACGGCAGTTCTGTGGGCTGACCTCATATTAACAAGGTGTCAGAAGAGACAGGCCAGGCTCGTACAAGCTAAGAGAAGGTCGTTCTCAAATTATAGCTGTAACAGTGGTGTGCAGAACGGCATCTTTGAACAAACAATGTGACAAGCCTCGAAGCAGCTGGGATACGGCAGCTGAAGATCACGCCGGGTTCCGCTCCTGTCAGCTGAGAACAGGACGATGAGGCTGCGGTGGGTATATGGTCACCAAAACTGGATGATTGAAGAGTGGGGAAAAATGTTGCAAGGTCTGACGAATCGCGATTTGTGCTACAACACGCAGGTGGCTAGGGTCAGAATTAGGCTAGAACAGCATGAATCTGTGGATCCATCCTGCCTTGTGTTCATGGCGCGGGCTGCTGCTGGCGGTGTAATGGTGTGGGGAATGTTTTCTTGGCCCTGTAACATACCAACGGCGCATCAGTTGAAAGTCACGGCAGTTACTGAACATGTGCGTCCCTTTATGGCCACAGTCTGCCCTTCTAGCATGTGCTATCGTGTCACAAAGCACACATCATCCAGCTGGCTACATGAACATGACTGTGACTTCAGTTTACCCCCAAAGGCCTGCACAGTCCCCAGACTCCCAACAGAGCACCTTTGAGATCACTTGGAACAGGGGGGGATCTCAGATTGTGTGATGCTACGAAGTCAAGTCATCAAGCATGTAGCACAACCCAGAAAGAGTCCTTTCGTACCTTGCTGAATCCATGCCGTGAAGAATTCAGACTGTTCTGGAAGCATAAGGGGGTCCGCCGGTATAAGAAAGGTGCACCTATTAGAGTGGCCACTGAATGTAGGCCTATATCTGCTTGCCTAGCCATGTAGCACCGCTGGACGTCATGGGGAACTACGGAGCCCTTTTGTTCTATGCTGTTATTTCAACGGTGCCGAACGAAACGGCGTTACTTTGTACATTTGCATTATTTAAGGCAATTAACTTCAAAGAGTAGCCTAAGTAACAGAACCATCTCCTGGTCATGCATTTGACGGGCTAGTGCAGGGTAAAAATGTTCAGCGCCTGACGTCACATCGCGGGTTATTTATTTATTTTTTGGAGTTGTACGGATGCTCCCGGATAATTTGGTACCACCCAGTGGAGAGGAAAAGCCTGCTTCATGGTTGCTAGAAAGGGGGATTTCTTTTCTGAAATCATATGGAATTTTACAAATCTTCGGAGATAGAGTCAGAAAGGGAGATATTTGTTTGAGTTGTGGGTGGGGAAGTCCTATATTTGTAGTGGACTCATTTTGGTTCGGGGATTTTAAGAAATAATACAGGCTAAAAATGGCATCTGGCAACTAAGACCTGCAGATGGACAGGGATCGTATAGAGCGGCTCTGGCACTGGATGTAGGGGATGAGTGACGGCAGTGAGTGAGGAAGAAGACATACTTTGTGAGAGTGGGGGAGATTTAAGCGGTGCAGCGTGGGTGGACCTTCAGTAGTAGGTACGGGCGTGCGGTGGCAGCGTCGGTGAGAGAAAGCCTGCAATAACGAGACGAGAAACGGCAGCATGGACGAGGAAAACTACGGTAAGGCATCCCACTACACCTTTACCGCGTGGCAATATTTCACAGCTGTGAGACGCTATAATACATGTCTGTATGCAGCCTAACTACATTGCTACCCTGGGCTGAAGCAGACTTATCTGGTTCGGAGGAAGCAGCGATCCAGCCACTTAGCTGCTGAAGCTACGGTATTGTAAATCGTGTTCGTGTTGGTGATGCTGCTTGCTCAGTAGAGTGACAAGGCAAAAGAGTTGCACGAGGAATCCAAATTTCACTGAAGTTGAAACGTATAGGTAACCCTTTGGGAGATTTAAAGATGCAATGTGATGCATCAGGAAAGCGTTTTAAGCTCTGTGCTGAGGTAAAGCGTGGTTGCGGTGTGAGCAGGGGCAGACAGCCGGCGGGATATAAACGAAAGGAAACATGCTCGAATTGGCCTTATTTCTTGGGCTGAAGTTATTCGTTTCTTCTCACTATTTTTGTTTTTGACAGTGATTTCTGGATGTTTAGAAGCGGAGAGTGGCATGATGGCTATCAGTTTTGCAAGGCATGATGTTTTGGGAAATTGTTTGTTACATGTGGTAGGCTGTCAACAGTGTTGTTTGCTAACCTGTGTTGAGACTCAAACGCTAACCTCAAACCTCCAAATGCTATATTAAACAGGGCAATAAAATAAAGATAGCTCGCTGGCTTTGAAAAGATAGGAGCTGACCATAACGGAAACATATTCCGTATTCTGCACTATCCTTTTTCTTTCAAATAAAATGTTATATTTCTCAGTGTTAACTTTAAGTTGTACCACAACAATTTAGACATCATTTAAACCTGCATTATAGTGTGTCCGATTCAGACTGTAGAACGTTCTTTCATGCGATGACGGAGCCATAATTCCCTGGCACTGCAAAGATTCATCTAGAGTTACATACAACTCCCGCTGCCCACGTGGGAGAGCATATCAATTATTTATCTCTCAGCTTGCTAAGTGCTTAATGCACCTAAAAATAGGCGTGCTGGCCTGGAATTATTGTTGGGCGAGTCTGGACTGCCTGTTAGTAGAGAGATCACAGTGGGTACGAGTAAGGTGTCTGATGTGATAATCAAAAACCAACAGAATCTATGAAGAAATTGTGCAAATTTGGTTGCATATTTGAATAGCCTACATCTCAGTTAAGCTAACGGACACTTTCCTTAGTGCAGTTGCAGCTGTGTAGTAGGGTTGAATGTCCTGAAGTTGCATCCTTACATTTGAATGTATTCGTAGGAGTCTGTGGATACTGCGATTAGACCAAAGTCGGTGCAGAAACTTCTGTGATCAGACCTAGCTATTTTTCCACTTCCTTTTTAGCGTGTGTTGTTGTTAATGTCGTTGAGACGAAACCCTGTCTAACGGTCTGTCTGCATGAAATTAGTCAGCGACAAATAAAGGCATTCTGGGAAACGTGGGCTGTAGGTGAACGATAAGCACGTTTCTTTCTTACTCTTGGCAAAATTTAGCGAAAGGACAAGCCGTCAGATTATTGCAAAAAATATGAATGGTAATAAAAGCAATTAATTAGGGAATCTCGTCACCTTAGTTCATATCGGTGCATCGTGTCCTGTATTTGGGCATGTGGATGTAGGCAATCTCTGTCAGTATGTGAACATATGAAGGCTCTGATGATTTTAAGCCAGTAGTGAAAGCAATATGGATTGTTGGCCTACTCTGTTTTGTAGTGAACTGTGAAAGACCTGGGCAGGGAGAGAATGTGGGATGTGAGGACCCATGACCTCTGGCAGATTGTTATAGTAACCAGGAGCCACAACCTTGTGGTATTCATCATGTAACACCTTTACTACACATTGCCCCTCAATACCTAAATGAGGGGAATCCAAAGTAAATGGGTCATAATTAAGGCAAGGTTCAATTAATTGGGTTTTTATAGAGTGAACTTCACAAAGTATTGACTGACACAGAGTCCTTGAAATTAAGACCGTCCCCCTTGAACTTGTCTCCAGTATGACTGGAGTTGGAAGCATGTTTATGTAATGTTTATCTTTAACTTTGCAAAATTTGGGAAATATGGGGGGTAATTCATTAAACAGTGTGCAGCTGCAACCATGTGTTATTTATTAGTAAAATAAATAATACATCAAATAGAAACAACAAAATTAAAAAAAAAAACCAATCCAGTATTTATTTTGGCGTGATGTTGCGATTTTCTGACATTCTGGCAAAAGGGACGTTGAAGATGCTTTCTGCCGAGCTCATCTTTGGAAGCATTCCAGACACGTCCGGCTTCAAACTGTGCGAGGTTTTAAATGGGCGGTGTGTGGCCAGCCATTAAACGCAGAGACGAGCAGCTTTGGGAGCGCCGAGTCTTTGGAAATGCAGCACTGGGGCCTGCTGGGTGGCCCGTCCCGTTAAAGCACTATCTGGTGCATGGGTGGGCTCCACACTATCTGTTAAGGTACTGTTCTGTTGCATGCATGTGCTCCATACTGTCTGTTAAGGCGCTGTTGTAGTGCATGCATGTGCTCCATACTCTCTGTTAAGGCGCTGTTGTAGTGCATGCATGTGCTCCATACTCTCTGTTAAGGCGCTGTTTTAGTGCATGCATGTGCTCCATACTCTCTGTTAAGGCGCTGTTTTAGTGCATGCATGTGCTCCATACTCTCTGTTAAGGCGCTGTTCTAGTGCATGCATGTGCTCCATACTGTCTGTTAAGGCGCTGTTCTAGTGCATGCATGTGCTCCATACTGTCTGTTAAGGCGCTGTTCTAGTGCATGCATGTGCTCCATACTGTCTGTTAAGGCGCTGTTGTAGTGCATGCATGTGCTCCACACTGTCTGTTAAGGTACTGTTCTATTGCATGCATGTGCTCCACAGTATCAGTTAAGGTACTGTTCTATTGCATGCATGTGCTCCACAGTATCAGTTAAGGTACTGTTCTATTGCATGCATGTTCTCCATACTGTCTGTTAAGGTACTGTTCTATTGCAAGCGTGTGCTCCATACTGTGTGTTAAGGCACTGTTCTAGTGTGTGAATGGGCCCCACAGTCTGGCTTCTGTTAAGGCACTGTACTAGTGCATGGATGGGCTCCACAGTATCTGGTAAGTTGCTGTTCTTGTGTGTGAATGGGCCCCACAGTCTGGCTTCTGCTAAACCCTTTTACTTGTATATAATGGTTAATTAATGGTTTAGCACCTTCTTGCATCTCAGATTCTCTGTTTTGTGTCTCCTCACAAGCCCTACAGTCCTCTGCAGCTGGTTTTTTAATCATACCCGACTCTACCCAAGAGAAAATCAGGGACATTGCTTTTATCCTCTGTGCTCCTAAATTATGGAATAACCTGCCAAAAAATATCAGAGAGGCTGGCTCAGTGCACACTTTTAAATGGTAATTGAAAACATACCTTTTTAATCGAGCTTATGGCTTGCTGCAGTCTTTTTATTATTTTCTCCCCGTTTTATTATTTTATTATTCTTTTATTTGTACTATTTAATATTATATTTACATTGGCACTCTTTATTTGGTAAATCCCTCACAGATCACACACACACACACACACACACACGTGCAATGTGCAAAGTGAGTATGCCGCAAATCTGGGGAGACTGTGCAGGTGTGTGTGGTTGCTGTGGTTACATCAGCTCCGCGCCCAGGAGACGTGCAGTCGACCACGCTGCCTTTTGACTGCCGTGCTGCTGTCACTCAGCCTGCTTGGCCCCTCCCTGCAGACACTGAGTGACAGGTGCCTGGTTGTGGGTCTCCCGGTGTGTAGTTCTGGTTTGACCCGTTTGCCTTTGGCTCATTCTTATCGGGTCAGCTGTTTCAGGGATGCTGTTATCTTCTGATAAAAGCAATGAGTGCATGACCCTGTCTGCCCCTGTTTTGTATGCATGTATATGCAAAACAGAGAGAGCTATAGAAATCCCCACGGGAAGTCTGTGTCTTTTGGTTTGATGCACATTTCTGAAAAGATCTGAGAATGAGAGAGACCGGCCACTGCTTGCACAGGAGTGGATGAGATTAATGCATCATTATGGTTTCAGTTCCTTTTGACCCACGTCAGTTGTGTGAATGGTGATGTCAGTACATCAAACCGTTTGTACATAAAATGTCGTGTCCTCTTGTGGATCGTTGTCAGTGGAAATTTCTGATTTTTCAGTTATGTAGGAGTCTTTTAAAAAAAAAAAAAAAAAAAAAAAAAAAATTAAATTTCCTGTACGGTGAATATCTGTTAATCAGCGTGCACCTGCTCCCCTGCAGTTTTAGCAGGAAACCGCAAGTCATGTTACAGTTGCACAGGTAATTTTCCTCCAGCTGAAGCACCTGTTTGGAACATTGAGTTAGTCAGAC